>NC_071510.1:28927992-29227992 GCF_027887155.1 Malaclemys terrapin pileata
TACTCCTGTCAGGGGTCAATACACAACAGTTTGCTACTTTACCAAACAGTTCAGTTTAAACACACTGGATTAATTTTGATTAAAAAAAAATAATAAAACAAGTTTATTTGACAACAAAGAGATTTTCAATGAGCACAAGTAGAATGTATTAAAGTCAGAAGTAGTTACAAGACAAATAAACATAAAATGCTGTCTTGTAGATAAAATGTAACAAACTAGACTTGGTTCAAGGTCAAATCCTTACCACATGTTCCCAGCAACATTACTGACCAAATTCTCAGGTCTGGATGCTCCCTCTGCCCCCCCCCCCCCCCCGCAAAAAAAATAATCAAAGGCTGGTTCCTTTGTCTTTTTAGGTGAAAGAAAGAGTGTGAGAGAGAGAATCCCTGGGGTGTTTTTGCCCCTCATTTTTATAGTCCAGTCAACCTTTGAAATGCATTATCCTGAGGGTTACCCCTAGATAAAGTTCCTTTCCACTGTGAGGATGGAGACATGGAGTCTCATGGTGAAAGAGATTCCATGTTGTCATGTGTTAAAATGCAGACCGACTGTTTCTGCCCTTCTCTTTGCCAAAAAATGGCCACTTGACTGGTGATTGCCAATCAGCTTTGATGACACGCGGCTAGCATGTCCTTTGTCTTTGAGAAACCGGTTTGCCCCCCTCTCCAGACTTGTCTGGTAAACACATTTCAGTCATAATTTCAGTTTATGTTCATAACTTTACATATAATGTTCTTACTCACATTTCACCATGATATTATTGACCAGCAAATTATTAGTTGACATATTTTGTACAAACATTATTACAATGGTGTGTCGGGTGTGAATAAGGTGAGCCTAAGTATGCCTATGCTTAAGCAAAGCAGAGAGGAGTGACTTAACCAACTACCATTCAAGGGTTCATTTTTTATTTAAATATTTTGTTCTAATCTCACACTTCCTCTTTAACTTGGCAAAATGACCAAAGGAAAAACAATGGCCTTCCATTCCCCAGTTTACAACCTGTCAGAGTGAGGGATTTGGTTACCTTTTCCAAACGGTGGGTGCTGGGTTGTTGTTTTTTAATCTGAGGTCATATACTTAGGGGTTCTTTTTAATGACATGACAAAACTGACTATGGTGAAAAACCACAGAAGAATAAAAACCAGAATGAAATATGGAGATTGAATTTGTGCAGATAATTAATACTATTTTTTGGCATTCTGAGCATGCTATGGAAGAAATTCTCTGCAAGTGATATTTCCTGTAGCATTAGGTACATATAATCCCCTGACTAGGAGCCTCATGACTCCCTGAATTACAGTTTCAGTGATATTTTGTCAAAGCAGCACCCGTTTTGTTCACCACAATTCAGGAGAGCATCTCTATGCAGAACAGCACTTAAGCACATGCTTTCCTTTCAGCGTAAGTTTAAAACTAAGCATGAGCTTAAGTTCTGTCTTGAATAGGTATGGACAATATACTTCAATACTTTCCTAATTAGGGCCTGGATAGGTACAACTCAGCTGAAGTCACCCATTTACACTAGGCCTGAATGTGACCTATGTTGTATTATGTTTGAACAGTAATGTTCCTGCAAGGTTAAACTGAGAATGAAGCAGGATGAGAAATGTTATATATTCTCTGGCGCTGAGGTCCCATATCACAATTGTCACCCATCTCAAAATAAATGGTAGGGCAATCACCTTGAATTTGTTGGGGATATTGCATAGTTTTCCCTTCTATAGGCTTATCTGACAGGACAAACTCTTCAGTTGTCCCATTGTGGTGATAGTTAGTTGCACTGTCATTAATGGGCAGTGGGTTTAAAACAAATAAAAATAAGTTCTTCACACAGCGCACAGTCAACTTGTGGAACTCCTTGCCTGAGGAGGTGGTGAAGGCTAGGTGAAGTGAAGGCTAGGACTATAACAGTGTTTAAAAGAGAACTGGATAAATTCACAGAGGTTAAGTCCATTAATGGCTATTAGCCAGGATGGAATGGTGTCTCTAGCCTCTGTTTGTCAGAGGGTGGTGATGGACGGCAGGAGAGAGATCACTGGATCATTACCTGTTAGGTTCACTCCCTCTGAGGCACCTGGCATTGGCCACTGTTGGTAGGATCTGCTGAGAAGAATCTGCCACACTTTTATGCAGAGACCTTCCATTCAACCACAGAATATTTACATTCATGAGGCTAAGGGCAAGAAACCCATATGCTCCTGGGGTCTCAATTCCAGGGTGTGATGGCAGGATCATTGCTTTAGGACTACCATAGATGCATTACAGTTGTTCAAGGTGGGGTGTCCACAACAAAGTGAGAATAGGGGCTGATATTTTCTTGCGCTCAAGGGCTTGAACAACCTGTGTGCAAGCAGTGTTCCAGAAGCAAGGGGAGTCCTTTACCAATCCTTGCAAAGCAGCAGAGATGCCATATTGGGAAGGAATAAATCTAAGATAATGTGAAGTAATAAGGGGAGTTGTGGGTGGGTTCTCTGAGGTGGGAAGGTCAGAACAGCTTGGACTTGGAAAGCTGGGCTTTTGGTTCAGCAACCAAAGCACATACACCAACAAAATCAGTTCTGGGTGTTCTAAAACACTGCTTTGGGTGAAGGGTAGTGTGATGATATCACAGCTGTTGAAATGCTCGCTGTTAGTCATGAGCAGCTATAGAGGAGCCATATCTGGCAATGTCATGAAGATAGGCAAGCACTTCATATTGTCAGCTGGAATACATGTAATAATTTTCTTGAAGGGAAAAACTCAATTTAAAAGGGCATTTATTTGTAACAAGAGACCTTCATAAGACTGGGCTTAGCAATAGGGATCTGTAGTTATCGCTGTGACTCAGACAAATTAGAAAAGCAGCCGGAATCAATCAAATTAGACGTCAATGCTACTGCCATTCACTGGAGCTATTTTTTCTGGGATTATGGATGTATTAACTGTTCAGAGATCAATGCAAATCTGAATTCCTGATTGGGTCACACCAGATTCAAATCCTGAATTGGATTTCTTATTGTTGACTACTTGAAGACATTGACTCCTTGGATATTGGGGTAAATTACCTTCTGATGTAACTCCACTAAAGGGTAGGAGAGTTACGCAGCAGAGTGTTTGACCTTATTGTTCCATTTGAGGCTGATCACAAACAGGTTGAAGTAAAAGTTTCCTATGCTGCTGAATGCAAGTAGCATCACTATGTCATGTCATCTGGGAGCTAAAGTTTTCCTGTGACTTGAATTGGAGCTTTGTTATAATATGTCTGTTGAACTGAGGATATGTCAAGTGAGGATGTAGGTAAAATGATTAAGGAGAGTGACCTTTGCACCATTGCACCATTATCTGCTAATGGTGGGATGGGAATATGATATTTATGGTATTAATAAGAATTTGCAGCCTCCCTTGCACCTTTCATAAAGAGCTGAGCCAGAATACAGCTAATTTTTCAGAGAAGTTAGGGTGAAGAAACTTAGGCCTTGTTCACACTACGGGAGTAAGTCGACCTGAGTTACACAATAATCCTTACGCTTATCGTTCCGGTGGAGTACTGGCGTCAACGGGAGAATGATCTGCAGGCGATTTAGTGGTCCTTGCCTATGTCAACTAAATTGACCCCCAGTGGATCGATCGCCGCAGCATTGATCCCCAGTAAGTGTAGACATGCCCTTATAGTTAGGTGGTAATAACCATTAGTTCCCATTAATGTACATTGTAGAAACATTTACATCCCTTTTCACTAATTATAAGGCTGCCTACACATTTCTGTAAATGAACTCATGCCTGGCCACGTTAAAAATGGAAAAAATCCTGGAAATAAGCTGATGGCTGGAGACTAAAACAATGAGGTACAGCAGAAACATCTGAGAGAGAGAGAGCTTCAATTAAATAAAATCAAACGGGGCTGAGTTCTTTGTTTTGTTGTTTTTAAACTGCAAGTAACTAACTTGGTGCAAACAACTGGAATTAAACTCACACTAGAAATTTTTGTTTTCAGTGCTACATAGGACAATGAATAAATAAAATAAACAACACGGGCAGGGTTGATCATTATGGTTGCCATGCCATAGCTAACCTTTGAACCCAACCTAATGCTTTCCCCTGCCAAAAAAAAAAGCTTTTATTTTCCTTGGGTGTGGGAGTTACTCCTGGAGGTCTCCTTGAGAGGTCACTGTACGGGGACTTGGTGTCACTGTAGTGTTATTACTGAGCTCCTGCTCTTTATCATATTCCATTACAGACCTGGATTTAACTTGACAGCACTAAATGTTTTCTCTGAAATTGATTCAACTGTTTAGTATCACATCCACCCACCCACATGCAAAAAGTCCGCAAGTGTCAGCAGTCATGGATAGTTTTCTGAAAAACATAAATTCTATGACTCCCGTCACAGCTGTGACAAAAATGCAGCTTTAGCTATGACTCATCCATTGAAACTCTGTTTTGTATCATGGTTATTTTATTTGTTCCCTCCTTTTTGGTACTTCCTTTTTCTAGTGGACAAAACTCTAAGCCTTTCCACAGTATGGCATGCTCAAGTCTATACATGATAGCTAAGCAACTGCCTCCTAATAAGCCATCACCTTTTTGGTAAAAAAAATTACAAACTTCCAAAATCAAAAGTCTTCCCACTATCCTTTACTGACGTGCCCTCTGAAATGTTATCTGTGCTAACATGAAGAGAGAGAAGGGACATATCTTTTCTTCTGGATTGGTGGGAACTTGGGTCATGTGAACATATGTAGGTCATATGTGTTGCAATTAGATTGACTAATGCACATCACTGCTTCCTTACGAAATCCCAGTGGACTCAATATCTGTACCTTGAGGTCAATGGAGCTTGATATGGGCTTGACCTGATTGCTGGCCACCATATGGATGTAATCCGAAGAAAGTCAATTCCTCACCCACCCTAACCATGTCCTGCAAAAGGGAGATATCAATTCTTCTCTCCTGGCCAATCTACACATTGGTGGGGAGCAAAGGCTGAATTTATTACTTGATGAAAGGAAAATTCTAGGTAAAATTATAGTACTGACCAAAGGAAACTTGCCAGTCAAATGAATACTAATAAGAGAGAGAGATGCCATATTCATCTGCCCTATATATATGAAAGACAGAGAGAGTGAGAGAGAAGACTACCAAGTGTATCTTGGGATCAATAGGTTATGTGTGTGACAGAATGTGTGGGTGTAAGGAAATGAGAATAGGTTTAGCAGAGAATGAGTGAGAATACGTGAGTGAGTTAACATATGGAGAACAACTGAAGACCAGTGATGGCAGGGAATAGGACTTAACATCATCCTACTGAAGTGAGACCAGAAGGCAGGGCTGACTGTGGAGGGAATCCTTACTGTCTATCATGGGGCAATGTAAATTCATTTTAAGAGTCCTGGGAAGGGAAATGACACCTAACAACTGAAGTTTCTGTCCACTTGGTTAAGGACACTAATCAAACTTTCCAAGTTTTAGGGAAAATAAAAGAAAATAGAATAGAATAAGAAAATCACAGACTACATCCTCCTCCTTTGTTGTGTGTTTTAAAATAGATCCTGAGTGATGAATTGGCTGGAATCTGACTACATACATAGCCTAATGGCCTAGTGCTGACTTAAAAAACAATTGTTTAGACACAAAGTCAATGACTGGTAGTAGCAACATTAATTTAAGACACCCAACCCAAGCTTTGGGCAGAATTCCTCACTTAGTTTTTACTCAGGCAACCTCTGATTTAAGTCAATAGGAGCTTGCCTGAGTAAGATCTGAGTAAATAATACCAGTTAGCGGCAAACTGCATTAAAGATGCATTGGGGTGCTGAGTGTGTGTCGGGTGCTGAGTGTGTGTCAGGTGCTTGGTTGAACTGGGTATTATGAGCTTCCTTTACAGGACTCCTGAACCACCATTTACTACTTGCATAAACAGAGGATCTGGATCAACAGCCTCCAGCACCTTTGCAGTTTCCATAAGTAAGACAAACTAGACCGGTTGGCTGCTCCCGGAAGCTGTAGGAATACTAGGGATGAGGAGCACTATACCCAGAGTGGAAGAGGAGCTGGCTGCTTGGCTGTCTCCTCTCCTCACTACAAGACTTTGCAGGCTGGGTATGACGTACTGATTGGGAGCTGTGGTTCACTAAACTTTTTCAAACCTTAGATTCTTTTCCATTGAGTACTGGGAGGTGATGGTTCAGTGTGATTCTTATTTTATCTGAACTAATTTGCTTTTCTCTTGATGCCACTCAGATGGAGATATATCCCCTCTCTGAAACAGGATTGAGTGTTCCCCTCTTATAGGAAAAAGACCAGAATCCATGGAAAACCCTATGTTAGCTTTGTTGATCCCTGGCCAGATGCATAGATGGACCCTCTCTCTCCCCTGCTGCCACAGCAAAGTAGTGCCTGAGAGAAGTTATTATGCTTCCTTTGCCACTCAGCCCTTCAATGGGTCTCAGACAGTGAGGGAAAGTTAATTTTGTTCTGATCATTATTCATGAGTCTCTTTAGTACATGGTTTTTTGGGCCACATCAGAGGGAGAATATTGTTTGGAAGATGCCTCTTTTCTGACTCCTTCCCCATCATCCTCGCCATGCCCCCTTTGCCCACATCACAAGTGGATTGTATATAGATTATGCAGACAAGCTGGTGGCAGTTCTGGTGAGTGTCTGTCTGGTCTGTCTGCCATTTGCCTTCATGCAGCTGCTTGCTCCTTTTCCCCTGGATTGCTGGGATTTGGTTCTCTCCTGCCCCCTATTGCAGAGATGAAGATAAGAGCCTAGCCTATGTTTCTAATTTAAACTCTGCTAGTTGTAGGTGTTTGGGATTTCAGAACTGTGCTGTGGAAGTGGGTGCATGCTCTGCAGTCTGTGAGCTTATACCTAAACATTCAGCCACAGTCTCAAACTGCTCGTTCTTCACAAAGTTTTTGTTTTGTTTTTAACAGTAAATTCTGCCATGTGTGTGACTCAACAGAGTCACAGCACAGCCCATAATGGTCCCTCATTGTTTCAGAGCATCCTGTCATGTTCTTTTTAAAATACAAAACAAAACCTTGTCCCAGTTTTCCACAGAAACCTTGTGACTTTACACATAATTCCTTTAACTCTGTTAATGTTGGGCCATCTCCCAGTTGAAGGAAGCTCCCATATTCTGAATGAGAAGATCCTGCTGAGTCAGCTACTTCCTGTACAAACAACAGAAGCAGACATGTTAGGTATTGTCTGACAGACAGGCAAATCTTCCAATGCTTTTAATTTTTATCCAGATTTTAATTTTTATCACCTTAGGGTTTTCACATTTTCCCTGTCAGTTCCAATCTTCTTACGTGACTGAAATCCTTTCCTTCAATGAAGAAGATGACCAAATTCTGTTAGAAGTGAATTGGAATGCTACACTTCAGAAAAGGCCTATACATGTTATAGAGAACAAGAACCTTCCTGTAGTGTTTTAAACCAACCTAGAGAATTCCAGAACTGGGATGAAATTATTCCATTCTACGGGACTTCACCAGATGGATATTGACCAAAAGGGAGTTATACCAGCAATGAGTGACACTAAGTGGTTCCATTGAGGAGCAGAATATTATGAACTCCCATTGACCATAGTGGAAATTGAGAGCACTCTGAATTTTGCAGGATTGGACCCTAACTCAGAGCTGAATATGGTCCAGAGAGTCTGAGAGTGAGGGAGAACTTGATGAAATGTAGTGTGACCAAAAGACAGATTGTAAAAAAGAAGTTTGACATTTTGGTGTGTGGGTGTGTGTGTGTGTGCGAGAGAGAGAAAAACAGAGAAGGGCAAACTAAGCAATACTACCCCATGATTACTAGGATTATAATTTGGCTGCTATAGCAGCAGCCTGCATGGCATTCTTCATCAACTGTCACATCTCATCTCATTCACTTTTGCAAAGGATCTTTGTGTCACTGCTTTCGTGAAGAGATTAGGCAACTCTCAAAGAATTTCCTTGGCTGCTACCTGATATGCCATTATTCGCCTCTTATCATTTTAGCAAAGCAGTTACGCTGCTGTCAGAGGTAATGGAGACTGTGCCACTAAGAAAATTGGCTGTAATTTATTTATCAATTGTTTCTACATACCACAAAAGAGACCATCTACTTTACGGCTGGGTCTAAGGTATTTGAGAGCCCCTGAAGTTCATGGTTTTCCGGTATTCTAAGTTCTACTTATGGCTTTTCCTGTATATGACACACAACACCACCCCTGTGGTCTTGAAGGCCGATTTCTTCTTTACTTTCTTTAGTCACAAATCATTCTGAGGCATCCCTTAAGTGCATTTGTATTGTTAAGTGCACCGGCCTGATTTGGTGTTAATTCAATTTGAGTGCCCTTAATATCTTGTGGGGGTGATGCAATGCATGGAAGCTGTACCTTGTAAAAACAGGTTCCAGGTCTGCCTGAGCGCAAAGCACCTTTCCCATAGCAATTTACCAAAGTTGCTGATAAAATTTTCATAAGGAAACCTTTTTAGTCTGACCCTATTGTGTTATTCTACCATTAAGACTCGGGGAATTGAGACTGTCTTCTGGTGACAGTTTATCGCATTCTCCATTATTGCTGCATGCACACAACCTACTGATGGGTCACAGCTTAAACCCCCTCTCCTTAAACCATGGAAACAGCTTGCAGGGCCAGAACCTGGGAGCTGTCTGCTGCCAGTTTCTCTCTGTGTGTGTCAATCTAAATGAACGGCACTCTTGGTAAACCAATCCCCTCTAACCTTTGAATGATGGGAGATTGTGGGACATTTGAGTGCATTTGGGGCCAAGGGGAATGGATAGAAAGAGAGAGGAAAGGGGAGAGAAGCCAACGGAAAGAAAGCTACAGCTGTAGAAAATGCAGAAAGAACCTAGGGCAGCATTTTGATTAAAAGAAAAACTATTTAACCAAAATTGAAGGTGAAAAGAAAACAATCACTTTTATCCCCAGCACCTTTATTTAGAATAAGCAAACACTAATTTCCTACTTGTTATATGCTGGGGGCCAAATTCTGCTTTGAATTAGGTCATTGTAATCCTGAACAATTCCAATCTTTTAGGTGCAATTCCTTCAGATGTTAGCTGAGAACAGAACTTAGACCTACATATCTGAGCTCACTCTAACCAGAGAACAAGACCAAGGAGAACAAGGACCTACACAGATGTTAGACACTGGTCGATTGTCTTCTCCTTCCTTCCCCTCCCGACCCCCAATGCCCACTGACCTAGAGTTTCTAGTAATGCTGTAGTATTTGCCAAAGAAGTTGGATTTAAATACACAGCTATCACTGAAGTGTGGTTTGTGTGTCTGGTACTGCGTACTGTGATGTCTATATCTGTCAGTTACTTATTTAAAACCCAGTAAAATAAGTTTTTATAAAAATCCTATTGAATGATTGAATGTTTGCACATTCCCTCCAGATTTCAGGCCAGAATTTTGGAACAACTGAAGACGGGACCACTACCTCCAAAAATAATCCCAAGTTTTATATCGAGTCCAGTGCAGGCTGTAACACGACTTTAACAACTTAACAAGTGCTATGTGACTATTCTTACAATACAGGCCCAGTGTATGAATGTGGGTGATGACTCACTGGCGTGGCGCCGCCTGCTGGTTGTCCAGGGAATTAGCTCTTTTCCAGCTCCGGAGCGCCCTCTGCTGGCTGATGTCTCGCCTGCCGCTGGCCCCCGTGTCCCTCCTGGACCCCGGTGCCCTTTGCCCAGTGGTTCTGCCCACCGCAGCAACCCACAATCTGGGTCTCCCCACCCCCAACCCTCTATCCCCAGCCTTGCCTCAGTGGCTACTGCCAGTCACCATTTAACCCCCGCTTACTGGGGCGGACGGCAGTCTGTAAACCACTCATCATCCACAAGGGGGGTTGGACCAGCTGCCTCTGCTTATATCTGGGCTGCCCCTCTGCAGCCCTAGTACCCTTTTGTGGGCCCTTAACTCAGCCTGCAGCCTGGGGCTTTGCTCTGCTGGAGCTCCCCAGCTCCCTCTGCCCTTCCCCAGCACTGCTCCACCCTAAGTAACCTCCTCAGCTTCCCCGGCAGCCAGGCCCTCCTCTCTCTAGGGAGCTAGAGAGAGGGTCTGTCCTTCCTTCTGGCCCACCGCCCTCTTATAAGGGCCAGCTGGGCCCTGATTGCACTGGCTGCAGCTGTGACTGCTTTCCAAATCAGCCCAGCTTTTCCTCGGCCACAGCCCTCTCCCAGGGCTCTTTTAAGCCCTTCCAGGCATGGCGGGGTGAACACCCCGCCACAATGCACCTCAATATTGAGTCCCTGTGGGTTGATGATAAGGCAGTTCTTATGTCTCATAGCCCACCCTGGAAAATTTGCTCTACTCCAAATTGTCAGGGGAAGGGGAAGGACTCTCTTTCCCCACCCACATGACTCATCTTGCCAGTGTCTAGTGGGCATCCAAGATTTGACTCTGCACCTACTGAAGTCTGTTGGAGTGTCGCCATTGACACCAGTGAGTGCAGGATCAGACTCCAGATGAAAAATGATCAGTTCAAGTCCAGCTGGGCCCAGATGAATAAATAAATCAGAGCCTCATGTGTGGAGTTAGTGTTTGTTGGTAGGGAGTGTGTGTGTTCTGGGGGCAATGTGCAATGCAAGTGTGTGTGACCAAGGCAAACTGATTAATTATTGGATAAAGCTGGAGGCAAACCAGGGGCAGATTCACCGGTCAAAGAACGGTGCTACAGTGGAATTTATAATATGTTAGTCTATCAGCCTCTTGATCTTTGAGAGTATTCAAGGAAGATGGAGATGAGGCAATTCTTTCTTCATGGTTTCAATAGGGAAAAGAAACAGCAAGCATTTACAGCCTTTTCCTCTCTGGTGCCCAGGGCAGTGTACATTGGAAATATACATCAGTGTCAGTCACTTTAGAAGAAGTTTGAAAGCTGATTTTAAAATACACAAACAAACAAAAAAGCCTCTTCAAATTACCAACTCACAAAGGGATGCCACTCGAGCTCTGGCCCAGTACACCATCCAGCCTGCATCTAAGGGCTGAGAACAGCCTGCAAAGGGCTGGGGGAGAATTTCTCTAGGGCAAGCATTGAATTGAGCTCCTGTGGACAGCTACCTACTGGCTCCCTGCAAGCCCTAGCCTTGGGAATGTGTGTGTGCGTGGAGGGCCCAGAGTGTTTGGAAATATGGAGATTCTGGGCTACTCCGGACTGTAGGAACACTGAGGGAGGCTGTCATAAAATAGAATAGCCCCTGGCTATTTTGTTTTATTTGAGGTCTGTTTTGGCCCTTGGAGCCGTCCAAAATCCCCTGGGTAAAAGCCACCTTTGAGCTCCCTCTTTGTGGACTCTGGCTGCTGTGCTGCTCCTTCCACCTCAGATTTTGGAGGGGAAGATGTCTGACCGGCTTATAATATCTTAAATTCTGGAAGCTTTCCCTTCCCTTCCCACCCACCTATACTTTTTAGAAAAAGGGAAAGGTACTAGAGGGAGCTCATCGGGATGTTCCAGATGAGCGGCTGCCCACTATGTTGCTTCAAACTCCAATGAGCTGAAGCAACTAGAAAGCAGGGGCGTGAAGGTAAAGCAGCTGGTGTGATGTCCCATTGCACTGACACATACAGCAGGTGGCCCTTGGAAGTGCATAGATAAATCCCATCACAGCACCACCAGCTGCATTCGGTGCTGTGAATGAATGAATTATGGGGCCCTTCTTGACAGGCAGTTGGTGGAAAGGCATGGAGGAAGGATTATTCTTGTTACCTCCTGGGAAAGAAGAAACTGTACAATGTGTGTAATGGAGAAATCCTGGCAGGATGGACATGGCTCTTGCACTCCTAGGCTGTGGTGGGGAAGCAGAAGATTATAATTATTGCAACATATTTTGTATTCAGAAGGGTGAACGGGTGAGGGAGGTTACTTACAATGCACTTCAGAGGAGTATAAGTTGCACTGGTCATATAGAAATGCATTATATGCTATTCTTCAAGCAATAAATAGAGTAATTATGCGAGAGCTAGGATATCAAGTAGTAGACTATCCTCCAGAGTCTTCAGTCTTTGTATTCTCTCCCCCAAGAGCTAGCAAATGCTTAAGTCTATGATGCGAGACAGAAAAATTAAGCACAACCAAGGGGAGGGGAGCTGTCTAAAGGTCTTTGGTACCTGAATCTAGGGAGAAATGAATAGAAACTCTCTCCTCCTGCTCTATGACCAGGCTAGATTGTGTACATCAGCATCAGATCTCAAGTGTTTCAATGTGAATGTTGTCTGTGCAGCATTTTCTATAAACACTTTGCGCCCCGTCACATATCTTACACACCCAGCTCAATAAGCATCCACATGAAAAAAAAGGTCACTACTGCTTGCTTTCTGGCCATGAGTTTAGCCCCATTAGGGGCTAGGGCCCACGTTAACAGAAATGTTGGTGATTCCCTTGACTGTACTTGGGTTCTGCTGTAAAATGAACCCTGAGCCAAGCCTCTTCCCTATGGATTTAAGTGGACATGCATCTGATTGCTCAAAATGCTAGAATATCTGAATGGTTTATGGATCCTAAACATGCAGTACTTCCTCATGGAATCACACACAACCACAAAGGAGAGTGTGTCACCTTCTGTGTGCAACATAATTAAAGTGTTTATGTATCATACATTTAAAACTATATATGGTGCTGGGTGGAGTTCCTGATCACTTCCGAACTTTTGTGGCAGCACAGTTTGTGGGCACTATAGGCTTCCTCCTATATCTCCACACATCCCCTATGAACCATCCATTGTGTGTGAGTTCTACCTTGAATCCCTTCCTGTGATTATTGGAAAGCTCAGGATCTTGCCAGCAAGAAAATTTACAGCTCAACAATTACATTGTTGAAACTCTGACAAATCCCCCCCAGTTTATGGCTTTGAAAATAAGGGATAAGTGTGAGCAACTGAATATATTACACATCGTATTGAGGCCTCGTGGGGGTTATATTATGGAATCTGTTTACTTTGACTGACATTTTTCATTTTTCTTTTCTTCCAGACATTATTACTGCAAATGATATCTGTGCTCAATATGGATTTGTTACTCAAAGAACAGCCCGGATATTTGGATAATCATTTTCTAAACAGGCTTTTTTTTATTATGATTTTTGGAAGCATTCCAGTAATAATGCAACAGGCAGGCAACGGATTCAGAAAAAGCAAACAGAATTTGTATTACATTAGTACATCACATTACAGCACATTAGATGCAGGTGGGATTTCCAAAACTTCTCTGCAATGCAAAACAGTGCTAAAAACTCCATGCTCAGACACAAAAGAGAGTTGACTTTTCCATCATTTTCTGCAAACAAAAGCCAAAAGCCCCAATCACGAAGATGGGACTGTCTGCTGAAGGTGGAATAAATGCCACTCAGAGGCTGAGTAACATTGGCTCTGCTGTGCTCACACTAGTGAACTGAACAAATCAGTACATACAGTGTTACAAAATACAGCTATGGAGAGCAAAACAAGACCCAAAGACAGCCAATCAAAGAAGAACTCCCAATCAAAGAAGGACTCAAATTGGGCAATGGAAATGGCAGAATCTTTCTCTGTTATGTTTGAACAAGACACTGGAAATGGCAGTGAGAATTCGCCAGTTACTTCCGAAGTTCCCTTTTGAAAGCTCGCTGTGCAGAGTGGTGTAAATGAGTAAGCATCTGTCATGTACAGGCAAATTAATTAGAATCGAGGTATATTTCTGCTTCTTCTTTGTAGGGGAGAAAGAGGACGAGCAGCGTTACTCTACCATAGCATTAAATGCATGGCAAAAATTACATTAAACGTGTGTGTATATATGAATCTGTACATTGTTACTATTAATTATTTGTATTATGATAGCTCTTAGGAGACCTAGTCATGGGCCGGGATCCCGCCTTCTAAACTTTGTATTTATTAATGTTCTGGAATATCCCAAATACTCTCTTTCTCAATGTGGCCCTTTGCAGTTCTTTTTCCTCAGCACCTGGTGATAATACCTTTTCTGGAGAAAAACGGTGCTTATGATGTTGGCATGTCTTGCTTTGTGCTTGAAGATGTGGGTTTCAGTGCTTTGTAACAACATATAAAGGAAAGAGAGAATTCCACCAGCTCCTAGCTGAGCTGATTCAAGGAAGGCTGATTTGTTAGTTCTTGAAAGGTGTGAGGAACTATGAAGCAACAGCTCAAGTGACTGCAGAGCTTACGTTTTAATGGGTAGACTGTTTCCGATGCTAGGGCCAAATTTTCCTGGTTCTTTTGTGACAGCAGAAGGCCTAAAATGCAGTGGAATGGCAACAATTTTGCTGTGCAGGCAGGCCAGAAAGTGGAAACGCAGTGCAGGGAGACTCACTGACCCTTTGCACACTGGAGGGCTGAGCACTGTGGTGACTTTGTCTGAGGGAATACACAAGGGAGTTTAGGTTAGACTAAAGGTGGTAACAGTGCAGTCAGTGGATCTATGATATAAGAGGATTCACTGGCCACACACTCCATGGGGCTGGGGACAGGAGGCTATGTAGTACTACAGCAATCCACAGCAAGTCTGTTCAAGTCCCCAGTGTCCTGCCTCCAGAATGAGGAAGGATTCCATACCCAGGGTATCCTGGCTTTGTGTGGATACCAGTTCTTCCCCTTTGCATGGAAATCTACGGAAATCAAATTAGGGCAGTGTCATTGCAAATATGATACATGGGAAAATCACATGGTTAGTTCCTCAGCGTCTCTCATTACTTACATTTTAATGATGTAAAGGGTAACCAGCGGCTTAGGCAATGGGTTGCATGTTACAAATAAAAATAAATAATCATGAGAGACAAGGTGGATGAGTCATATCTTTTATTGGACCAACTTCTGTGGGTGAGAGAGACAAGCTTTCGAGCTACACAGAGCTCTTCTTCAGGTCTGGGAAAGGTATTCCCAGTGTCACAGCAAAACACAAGGTGGAACAGATTGTTTGACGTAAGTAGTTAGCATGTATTGTAAGGGACCATGCAAGGTAGAGTGGCCCATTAACATCTCTACAGTCATAGGACAAAATGAGGGGGATAGTGGTTTATAGCCATAAATCCAGTGTTTCTGTTCAGCCCATGATTTTTAGTGTCTAGCAGAGTAATGAATTTAAGCTCCCAGGCTCATCTATTGTGCAGGTGTCCTTTGAGCATGAGGACTGATAGGCCAGATATAGAGTGATTATTTTGTAAATAATACATGATCACTCATGTAAATAATACTCATGTAAATAAATACACAGGTAAATAATCATGTCACGCACACTACCACATTTTCCCCTTTATTAGAGACCATAAACCTTGGGAAAACAGAACAAAGGGTAAGTCACTCAGTGATCTTTTCATGCAGCTTCTTTAACATATTTTCAGCCACATGAGAATTTCCAAGGCTGGTCATGCATTCAGAGCTGTCCCTATTGGTGATCAGTGCATGAGAAGTCTAACTGACTCTCTGCTGAAGAATGAAAAGAAAAAGGCACTGAGTGGCTTCCTAGATTTGGTTTAAAGCTGGATCAAATTAAAACAAAGAATTTCTAGTAATTATCTATTTCACCTAAAAGTGTCCCAGGAAGGTCATTGGCTCAGCAGGTTCACCGCACTCCCAGCACCAGTGTAAGCACCACTTATGGTGGATTTTGCACTGGGAAGCAACGCAAAGCTGATGGGGCACAGAAAATTTGCCAGATATGAGAGAGAGAGAGCTGGTTTCGTGGCCAGCCCATCTTTCTGAAAGATGAAGACTTAAACTGGAAAAATAGTAAATGTACTCTGAAATATTTTCACTTGCCACTTCCCCATAGTTCTTACCATGTTTTTTCCATCTAGGAGCAGTGGGGGAAAAAGAAGTAAGGACATGTCATAATTGTGTCTCACCCATAACGTCCATAGTATACAATGGCCTGGGAATGATTAGTGAATCGGTTGGGGGGTGGTGGTGCAGGGGCTAATCTAGAGCTCTGCGAATAACTGATGTCTGGACAGAACCCAAAACAAACATTTTACAACAAAACGAAAAAGAAAAAAAAAGTTTGGGGTCAAACACAACTGTTTGTTAAACCCAAACTAAATGTTTTGTTACCTTTTTGGTTTTTTAACCCCCCTTTACAAATAAGATTGAAGTAAAATTTGAAATGAAAAGACATTTCAAATTGAAACATTCCATTTATAAATGTTGAAACTAAACAGTTTGGATTTCTTTTTGAGGTTTTTTTCTTGACTGAAACAAATAGATGAATTTCCAAAATATTTCAGTTGACCTGAATCTGCATTTTTCAGCTGAAAAATTTTGCCCAGCTCTAGTCTGATCATTGCACAACAATTTTGCATTCTGCACATATAACTAAAGGTCACACTTAAGAGAGGACCCTTTAAGATGATATAATGAGTAGACTTATGAAGATTGCCTTGTTCTGAGTATGAGTCAGAGCAAGGGGATCAGGAGAAGTGAAGTGAGAGCTTAGACAACACTTAAGCCCGGTCATTGATCCATGAGTACCTCCTTGGCTTTGACATCTGTTGTCAACTCCTTAAATCAAGCCCCTTAGACTTAATAGTGAAGTAAATAAATTATAAGTTTTATTGACCATATCTGCACTGCACAAGTATCTCACAGAACTAATTAAGACTTCCAAAGTGCTGTCCCAAGATGCACTGGACTCAGTTTAAAATCCAAAATGGCTTCTCAAGTAGGACGAGACGGTTTCTTCTTTGGTTGTTCTATTGTTTTGGGCAGCTCTGGCAAGGATTATGTACCTAGGACATTACAACATCCGCATTGTCAGGAAAGAATAAGCTGGGGTGTTTTGCTGGAGGACAGCTCTGGTTTTCACATTTGACTTAGGCCCAAAGTGAATTATTCTTTTTGGCCAGCTAACTAAATCAGCGATTTCTCTTAGTGCCCCTTCAGGTCTAACATGTTGGGCACCTTTATTGATTTCAAACACCAAGACCCTGATTCTCCTCTCACTTGAACTACTTTTACACATGTGTAACTCCACTGCCGTCAGACGAATTACTTCTGATTTGACCTGGGGTAAGTGGGGATAAATCAGGTCTCAAGCCTTTTGTTCCACTCAGTGTTGCATTATTTTGGGGGGAATGCAGTTGGGGGTGGGGGGGGGGAAGGTTGTTACTGGTGCTGTTGTTTTTTCCCCCCTCTAAAACAAAGAGATGTGGTCATCGGGGGGTAAATCACATATATCTTTCCCATGAGTGGGAGAAAATAAATCACTCTTCACAGGTGAAATCTTTTATTTATGCTGTGGGATTCCATTTTATTGAAGAAAGGTGTGTTCTTTTGGCTTCAGCTACTCTGCACTTTAGCAAGTGATTCAAATCAAGCTGACATTTATTAGTGAGGATGTTGAACACTCTGCCCTTATGCCCATGATTCTGCTGCTGCTTTCGCTGTAGGTGTTTGCTCTCTTTTGGTTTTGTTGTGGAGCAAAATTGTGGCCTGCTCCTGATATCAATGGAAAGTGAACTGTGATGGCTATTGCTTAAAAAAAATGGTGGTAGTGTGGTAATAACCATCCCTCATGTTATGCATTGAATACACCTAATTACTGCAACTGTTTATATTCAGAAGCGTATCTCTGCAAGCAAAAGGGCTGGAAGTGTAATTTTTTAAAAAAAGAAATGTATACTCTGTTCAAAATTTAATGACCCTCAGAATCATTGGACTAAACTAAAGTCCAGTTGCAAAGCTTTGAAGATATTTCAGAAAATGACACACATTGCTGCAATGTGAAAACCAAAGCTGTCCTCCAGCAAAACACGCCAGGTTATTCTTTCCTGACAATGCAGATGTTGTAATGTCCTAGGTACATAACCCTTGCCAGAGCTGCCCAAAACAATAGAACAACCAAAGAAGAGACCATCTCGTCCTACTTGAGAAGCCATTTTGGATTTTAAACTGAGCCCAGTGCATCTTGGGACAGCACCTTGGAAGTCTTAATTACTTCTATGAGATACTTGTGCAGCGCAGATATGATCAATAAAACGTATAATTTATTTAGTTCACTTTTAATTTGTAAAAATTACTACAGGATTCCACAGTAATGTCACAAGCGCTGCCCAGTGGCCATGTTATTTTAAGTGCTGCTAATGTTCTTGGCAATCACTGTAGAAAGGTCATAATTTTTATAAGGGTGTATAACAGGGCTGGGCTACTCTTCTATTGTTAAGGCTTCAGCTGGAGTTAAAGTGTTTCCAGAAATGAGCAGAGGTTATATAAGAGATAATATGGTAGCGTGCAGCTAAAATTCCCTCCTCCTTCCCCCCACCCCATTCCAAGGCCTGAGGTAGGTCTGCCAGAGTTTCCCCTTCTCCTGCCTCTTCACTGTGGGTGAAATGAGGATTCATCAGGTGGGAGAGTCTGAAGTCAGAGCAGCAGGAGGAGATGATGCCTCGTTCAGGAGTATATGGAGCTCCAAGTCTTCCTTCCAGCAGATAGAGCCCCACCAGTACCTAATGGGAGCATTGACCAAGCTGGGAGTCCCCTATCTGCCACTTTTGTCCTTCAGAAAGATCAGTTCCCTGGCTGGATCCCTTTCTGCCCAGGGAGGCAAAGAGGGAAAGAAGATATTGTTTCCTCCAGCTCTCCTTCTCCTCCAGGAGAAAAGCAAGACCCTGCCCCCAGCTGAAATCCCTGAGAAACAGAATGACCCTGTTGATAGCCTATCCTCTCTTGGCACTCCATAGTGGGGTGTGTGGCTAAGGCAAAGGAGTTTGCAAGCATATGGGAAATTCCACTACACAGCTGCACACCTGGATATGTGCACAAAACTTTTGTTTGGCTGGCTATGGTCCTGCATGGGGAACTTGGACTCCTTTCATATACATTTATTCCACTTATCCCTATGCGCTTCCCTGTGCCATGTCCTATTGCACAAGATGTTGCAATGACATTAACACCCATGATGACATACAACCCCCAAAATGGGCTGCTCCTCCTCCTATCCTGAGCAAGCACAATTACTGGAAATGAGTTGTAGATAACTAATATTGGAGATTGCAATGTCATGATGATGCTTTGCTACGTGGAGAGGGGTTTTTCTGTATTTGTTTTGTTGCACGTATACTGTAGGCCCCTTCCCTCACTAAAGGAGGGTGGGGACTAAAATCTCCAAAAGGAAAACTGGCATCACAGACAAAATGGAATGTCTAATGAATGGAAACAAGCTCTAGCTTTAACATGTGTTACATCAGCATACTGGAGGCTGAACACACACGTCATATTTATACACAAAGAGGAATTATACGAAGTTAATGACATGGAAAGGCGACTCTGCCATTTAAGCAGTTACACATGGCTAATAAACGATGAAGGTAAAAATCTCCCCCTAAAAAGCCAGTTTCTGTTCATTTAACATTATAATAATCATAAAAATGAAACCACTTCAAAGTCAAGGATTATGTCCTGGTCCCCCCATTTCTTTCTTGGTAAAAATATTACTTTGTTTCTATTTCAATTTATCGCCTGTCCGCCTAATATTCCAAGTGCTTTAAAATGTTAATGTACATACAAAATTCATACAGATCAATATAACTAAAACCCTTCTAAATAACCCCGAATAAACTCCTCTCCCTTTTCGCCACGTACCTCATTCAACTCCCTCAGGAAACGTCAAGGAAGTAGATAAGCCTTAGCACGAGAGTGAGCAAATCTAGGCACTGTCGGAACAAAGGAAGAAGTAGTTCCAGAATCAAGGAACCCTTCAGAAGAATGCCCTACCACCAAGTTCTCTCCCATTTAAACTCTGGGGCTTTTTGCCCAAGCACCCCAGCAGATTGCAGCTGCCATGGTACTACACTGGAAAATATATAATGTTGTAACAGACTAGATAACAAAGATGCTAAATGTGACTTAGTGTTCAGTGTAGATAGCTGCAAACTGATCTGGGATCCTCCCAAAAGCTGAAGACCCTGCATTTCAGTGGTCTGCTCTGGGTAGCTTTAGGGAGGATGGAATAATCCATGATCTTTAGAAAAAATCAGTGACAATCTTCCAACCCTCCCAATCGGTTTCAATGGGTTTACATCTCCATGGATCTCTTTGTAAGGCAAAGAGCTAGGAAGTTCTTTCCTAAAAAAGTGAGAGCTGACATTTCTAGGTGCATCAGGAAGGGGCAGTTTCAGGCTTGTTGGCTGGCTTTAGAAAAAAGTTCTGATTGTTATGGAAGCATGAGACACCGCTTTTTACTGTTGCAAGATGTCTTCCTTCAATAGCCCTATATCACAACATCCTGTTAATTCGATTGCTGCTTGGCTTCTCCTCCCATCGTCTGCACTGCCATCATTCTGACAGCATCCCTCTGGAGTCAGAGGATGGTAAGGATGTACCGTGTCCAGACAGATTCAGCAGCAAAGAAGGCACATCCCACCGGGACAGGCATAGAAAACCCGGCCACCGGAGCTTAAAAAATCAGAATAGGGAATGGATGCCTGGCTGACTACTTCGTTGCGAGGCCACTCCCTATCCCCACCCACCAGCCGTTTGTCTTTTAGTTCATACGTCTCAATATGCAACAGTTTATTCATACTTTAGCATTAGTAGCAAATGCTGCATATATGACTGTGATCATGGTAAAACTATTTGATAAGGGATTTTTATTACCCAGTATCAATATAGTATTTGTTTTATTTAATTACATGGGGCATTTAATGAAGTGACAAATTATTAAATGAGGGCATTGATTATTCCCATGATGCCACAGTAAAATAATCTAGTATGCATTAAAAATAACTAGTTAAATAGCAGAAGCTGTTTAAAATAATAAAGTGAAATAAAGACAGAAAAGTGGAAAAAAGTAAAATTTTATCATTTTTATGCTGATAGTATAATTATATTCAGAGTTTGAGATTCAAATGTTGTTGTTTTTTAACTAGGTAGCAGTTGCTGATAATAATATCAGGAATCACCAGTGAATAAGAGTTGGCTTTTCAAGCATCTAAGTGACTTAGGGACACAAATCCAGATGGATTTAGGCACTTTTGAAAATCACATCGTATCTCTCTAAACTCCCATACCCCCTAGAAAAACAGAAATTAGATTTTTAAAACAGAAATTAGATTTTTTCCCATGCCACCTCCATTCTTCTATTTCAGGGTGTCAACTTTCCACAGCTCCCAGTCCATGTGACACTAAAGGCTCGTCTGCATTGAGGGTTTACTGTGTACAAGCTTTGGTTTGTGCGCATTAAAATGATCTGTGTGCACGACACAATTCTTAAAGCATACTAGCTTGCCAGTTAATAAATATTATATAATCCACTTTGAAAGTGGATTAAGTTCACTGCATAGTGAGTTAGTGCAGTGTGTGTGGGCCCATGGGCCTGATCCTGCAATCCATTTTCACAAGCAAGCTTCTACTGAATGTTGTTCCACCTGGCTACAAGTGTTCACGCACATGGATCTGATTGCCGGGCTGGGTCTGACGAGGTTTGTGGTGAGTGGACAATCAGGTGTGCATAAAGCCCTAATGTCTAACACAAGTCTATGGTTTCTAAGTAAACACAGTGCCTCTAAAATACCCAACCACAAAACATTTTTAGTAGATAAATGCTAAAACCCAAATGCCTCAAAGGGACACAGGTAAATAATCATATATATTAAAAACAAAAATAATGAAGACCATCAACAATAATTTCTTTACCTGTGCTTTTATCTTATATCAGGGGGCTTCAACAGTGCTTCTATCATAGACCAGGATTTAAGAGTCTCTCTCTCACAGGCCAGCTTTTTTTCTGTTCCTGATCAGATAACATCCTTGTCGTAACTACAGTCATTGCTTACATGGAAAATGAATATTAGGAAATGTATTTTTTGCTGTCTTAACACAACTGAGCTGTTGGAGACAAGGAGAAAAAATAGCTCCGTGTGACCAGCCAGCTATCTGCGGACCATGTGGATAACACTGGACGGCTCATTGAAAACAGCTGTGCTTGGTGCAGAGCAGCAAAGGGGCTCAAGCGGAGGCCAGAATCCGGCCCAAGATGAATAAGAAAGGACATGAAAGAGGGCTGCACAATCAGGAATGACAAAGAGAAGGTAAATTGGGTGCTCCCATTTACCTTTTGTCATAAACCAATGACAAATGGTTCAACGATTCAATGGTTCAACTCATTCCCAATGTTGCCTGGGAGAGGGCTCCTGAAACCCGTTATTAAATTCTGCCACCAAACTTAAGGGAAAGATAGAGCATTTTCCCTTCCCTTGATGCTGTTCCCTGCATACTGTTACATCATCTCTGGCAAAGATGTCTTATTCCTGGCACTTATACAAGTATTTTGCCTTAGAAATGGCCAGATTGCATCGAATGGCAGACAATGTCAAAAAATGTCCTGCAGGACAATATCTCTGTGTAGTGAGGCACAGTGGCCTTCCTTTAAGCCAGAGGGGGAGGGACCAGGCTGGTCCCGCCCCTCACACTGGAAGTTGAGAGGCGGGACAGGAAGTATAAAAGGTGGGGCCTCCAGCTTGGTTAGGCACTTCTCACCTGCTGCTGGAGTGGAAGCCCGGAGAGGACCTCTGCACACTGAGGGCTCACCAGACCTGCCTAGAGCTACCAGCTGACCAGGACGCCAAGAAGCTACCGGGACTGCCGTTGGTGGTATATCCCGGGGAGATGGAGGACAACCCCAAGACACAGGCACATCACAAGGGGAGTGTAGGAAGTAGCTCAGGGACACCAGATAATAGTTTGGTTGTGTTGTGGCCTGAACCCAGGTCAGCATGTTTCTGTTGGATACCTGCTGACCCAGTGGTTAAGGTCCTGGCCTGGCACCTGGTGGAGTAGGGTGGGCCCGGGGCCCCCTACCCGTTGCTGCCAAACCCATTACTGGGGTGGCAGCTTCCCCACATTAGGCCAAGAGGCCTATGTTTGTTTGCTGTCTGCCTGAGCTAAGATTACAGGCGATACCGTTGGTTAGCTCTGCCCTGCCTAAGGGTCTGACCCCTAAGACTATTTGTTTGCCCCACCCTGCCTGAGGGCCTGGGCTCCTAGATTGATTGGTGCTCGGCTGTTCCTGAGGGCCCCAGCCCCTAGACTGTTTGGTGCTCTGCCCCAACCTGCTTGAGGACTGGGCCTCCTAGATCTTGATTCACTAACTTCCCCTGTGCAACTGCGCTGCCCCCACAGTGGCACAGCAAGGTGGAGTAGTCTCCCTTTGAGCCAGAGGGAGAGGGATCACCAATACCACACTATACTCTGTAATTTCATGAGGTCTCCATGCCCACCTACACTTCAAATTATCTGTGCTGAACAAAATGCCATGCTCTCAGTACACTCAATATAGTTTTCAGGAAAATGTATAGGCATTCGTAGCAATGTGTAGCTTCATAAAAAGCCTCCTTCCTTGGTTATAGTTCTGAGCACATTTTTTCCTTGAATGTCGAAACAAAGAAATATACTCCATAATTCCTCATCCTTCCTCAATGTGGGCACATGCACAGTTTATATAAGGGGATTCACTACAGATTAAGGGGATTTTTTTGTGGAGCTTCTTTGTTAAAATGTTGTGAGATCATGGCTCAGTCCTACAATTCTGAGTGGACATCCCTGCAGTCCTGTAATAGCTGAGAATAGTGATCCGGTTTCAGGAGTAAACAGGGACTACTCTGTCTTGAAGAATTCTTTGCAGATCACGTGTTGTCAGGGAATCACTGCAGATTGCAGGAGCAGAATGTCAAACTTCTCTTTTCAGGATGTAAAAATGGAACACATAGATCATGTAACGAGATCTATAGTAGGGACTTTGTTTTGTGCATAAATCGAAGCTGGGAAATGAATATTACTTTTCAGAAAAGTTCCCTTTTAGAACTAGAGCATTTATAGCTCTCTTGAAAGATGGTTGAGGGGAGGATAGTCTTGTGGTTAAGGCACAGGGCTGGGAGTTGGAGGAACTGGGTTTCATTTTTGGATCTGCCTCAGGTGTCCTGTGGGATCCTGAGTGCCACTGAGAGAGCTGTATTTGTTAGGGGGAGAAAGACTGCCTATGTCCTTGAATATCTGCAGTGCACAGGGTAGAATTTAGCCCTACATTTCCAGTATAGTTGGATAATCTGGGTAACAGAATTTTAAGTATAACTTTTTTTTTTTTAAATTTCATTTGTTTTAGTACAGGGAGAAAAAAGCTATCCTATCGTATTTTTGTAGACAAGACCCTAAGATCTTGCAACGCCACATATATTTCAACTATTTACATACACTGAGCTGAGAACAGGCTCCAGCTCTCAAGAGAATTTTACTGCTTGATGACATCTTCATTGTTATTATTACTCATTACAAACAGATTTCTGGGAATGAGGTCATTCAATGGCAAGCCCATAACAAGCATTTCTCATTTCCCAGAGTAATCTTGCGAATATATTTTTCCTGGGGGTTAAGTTTGGAATCTACTTTCCTTATGTGAGAAAGGGAGAACTCATCATGCTACAGTTAGAACCTTCTTAGGAACCCTGGGTTCTAGATTGAGAACAGAATTTAGGACCTTTCTGGATCATGTTCAGTTGGACTAATTCTTGGCTGCTGCATGTTTTATTTAATTTTATTTCCCTGGTATTAGTAAAAGCAGAACAAGAATTACTTTCAAGCAAAAATCTCCATTGTTTGTCTAGCACAAGGTTCACTTCCAGTAGAAATAAATGGCTGATTTTAAATTAAACTCACAAGAGTGTCAGTAAACCCAAAAGGGTTCTTGTTTTGATGGGTTTTTTTGCTTATTTGTTTGTTTTGTAAATTCATGGGTTTTGCAAAACCTGAAGCAGAACCCACGCTTCTACCTCTAGTGTCTTCCCATTCCATTCTTCCCAGAAACTGAATGCATCGTCTCAATAATGCTTCATGAAAAACACCAAATATCATGAGACTCATGACACAATCGAGAAAGCTGGTCACTCAGTTATCCACCCCACCCTCTTCCCCTCCACTCCCCAGCATGCAAGTCAGTGGCGCTTCACCATTGGAGCCTGGTCATTCATTTCACATTTCATTCTTTAAACAAAAACATTTCAGTTTTGTGGGGCTTATCGGAAGTAGCCTCTCCACTCTGAAAGTTGCTCCCAAAGAAAGCAAGCCCATTACAACTCCTGCATGGGCTAAGAGGCTTCTGCATTTAGCCATTTTTTTGAATAGTTGCTGCCTAGGAGTTTCAACCATCTGATCTGGAGAACAGAAGACACAGTCTAGGTTGAGACAAGTGCCACTCTAGGCTGGATCTCTATGGGTAAGCCTAATCATAGAGGCTTAGCTTAGGGCAAACAACTCATCCATGGGACAGACATTGGACAGTGCTCTAGTATGGAGCAGTGATTACGGAGCAACAGTCAGAGCCAGAGTCCACCAAACCAGGGAGCAAGAGACAAGGAGCAGTCAAAGCCAGGCACCCAGCGAGGGACCAGCAGCCCAGTCACAACTTCCCTCAGCTGATGGCAGGAAGCAGCCAGTTCCTCCTCACAGCTCAGGACAAGCAGCAGCCAACAACAGTACTAATAGTATTGCCAGCTCCAAGCATTCACAACTCATGAGTTAAGTCCTCCCAGAACTGAGATTGGTTTAAAAATTAATAATAATTAATAATTTTGGGTAGTTTTGTTTGCTTTCTGTTTTTTCGATCCTAAAAGGCTCACGTTTTCAAGCTTTTCTGCCACTACAAGGTTTAGAAACTTTTTTTTTTTTTAAAGTGAAGTTCTCACATAAAAACTTGAGTCCAGGAGTCTGGAGCTTTTAAAAACCATGAAATATTGCAAGAGTTTTGCAAGATCATTGCAAGATTGTGAGAGTTTGCATTTGTAATCAAACCGCAGCCCTTTACCTGGTTCCAGGACATGGAGCAGCCAGAGGCAGGGCTTCAAAAACTGCCAGAGTTACCTGTATCAGAGGGGTAGCCGTGTTAGTCTGGATCTGTAAAAAGCAACAGAGAGTCCTGTGGCACCTTTAAGACTAACAGACGTATTGGAGCATAAGCTTTCGTGGGTGAATACCCACTTCGTCGGATGCATGTAATGGAAATTTCCAGGGGCAGGTGTAAATATGCTGGCAAGAATCAGTCTGGAGATAACGAGGTTAGTTCAATCAGGGAGGGTGAGGGCCTCTGCTAGCAGTTGAGGTACCTTCAGAACATAAAAGGATAAAGATATGGAAAATGTTCTACAAGGCTTTTTTCTGCTATTTTAAATTTATTATATTTATTTACTTAATATTTCCCAATGTAGTTTGTACACTAGAAAGTGAATTAGAGGTAGCCCATTCTCTAGCCCACAAGATCCTTACTACACTCCAGCCCCACCATGGGTATCATCTCTGTTCTTCCCCATCTATATTACTCAGCACCACCACCCCATTTACTGTAATGCCACGTGCAGGTAGTATTGTATGTTTCAGTCATGATGTTTCAGCTGTGTAGTGTCAAGAGTTTCTGCAGAACTCTAACATCAGCCAAAAGGCCTAACCCTATAATCAGAATATGGCTTTGGGATATCAGTGTCCCCTGTCAGACTCTAAATAATAACTATACATAGTATTCCAACGATCTCAAGAAGTACTCTACAATAGCTACCTCTATACTTAGAACTGGGGGAATGATTCCCAGCTCACGTGGATATACTTGTGGCACTCTTAGCAAGCTAACACACTAAATATAGTAGTGTAGCTGTGGTAGCATGAAGAGCAGAGGCACGGGCTAGCTGCTCTAAGTATGTACTCCTAGGGTGTACTTGGGGTGGCTAGCCCTTGCCACCACTTGCCTCTGCCCACGCTACCATGGTTACATTACTATTTTTAGCACGCTTGCTTGAATGAGAGCTAGTACAAGTCTGTCTATGTGAGCTGGAAACCACATCCCCAGCTCCAAGTGTAGACATATTAATTGTGGGTATTATTACCCCAATTTTACACATGAAGATCAAAGAGACTAACCCATGATTTGCCCAAAGTCAGAAAGCAATCCAAGGAGCTAACCCACATCTTCTGTCTCTAAATCCCATACTCTAACCACTATCCCTATTTGACATCTAATATGTGTGAGAAGGCTAGACCATCAAAAGGAGCCAGGGAAAGGAGGCAAGTGGTATGGGTGACCTCAGGGCCGGTGCTACCATTAAGGCAAACTAGGCGGTTGCCTAGAGCACCAAGATTTGGGAGCGCCAAAAAGCGGTGCCCCCAATTTTTTTTTACAGCGTTCCTGGGCTGGACTGCCGGCAGCGCGCTGACACATGCGGCTCAGACTCCCTCTCCCAACGCAGTGGCCGCTCCACTTCTCCTGCCTCCCAGGGTTGTGGCGCCAAACAGCTGTTTGGCGCCACAAGCCTGGGAGGGGAGGAGAATTAGAACGGGGGCAGCGTGGTTGGGGAGGAGGTGGAGCAGAGGTGAGCTGGGGTGGGGTGGGGAGCTGTCGCACGGCTCCCCGGGGGTAGCTGCCACGGGGGGGCGCCTCAGGGCGGAGGGGGGGGGCGGGGAGCTGCTGCAGGGCTGGCGGGGGACACGCAAGGTGGAAGTTTTGCCTAGGGCGCAAAACTTCCTTGCACCGGCCCTGGGTGACCTGACTTCAAACTCCCCGCTCAGTCAAACTACCTTAAATGGAGAGCACTGAATGAATGCTGAACCTGACATGAGACCTAAAAGAGAGAAAAAAAAGTGACAGTTGTGACATTAGAATGGGTTTGTAATTCCACAGGACTTGTACTTACTACCATTCCTTGTATCAATGGAATAAAACTCACTAGACTTACACTGCTTTATGTCATCATAATTATTGTTGGAACTGGCATTGAACGAACTCATCCAATGGCAAACCTGTTAAGCATTTTTGCTGACAGGCTTTTTCCTAAGTGAAGGTATTAGAAAATCAAGATTGTGATTGAAAAAAATATATGGATATACCACTTTCAGTTTTGAAAAATAAATGCTCAGTCTATTCATTGTAATTCTGCTCGAAATTAATCACTGGCTGGTTGCTAAATAACACAATTTTCATCCAGAACCATGTTGACATTGGCGTCTAGTGTGATACAAGCCGTTTGTGTGATGTTGAGGATTCTGTGTATGTTATAAGCTCCAAAACTTTTGGACTTGATGTTTCATGCTTATTTTAAATATATTTTATGCCAAGATAATGGGCAACTTGCATGCTGAAAACTAAACATGTGCATGGAAACCTCAGACATTCCCTATCTTTTAATATTAATTAAACCAGCAACGTCACTTTGCCTGACTCACCCTGATGTTATGTTATACTCCATTAGAAATGAGTGCATTCTAGGACAAGCAGGAAAGTATTTAGACTGCTTGTTGTAGGGGGTTGAGGGTTGTTTTCTTATGTTCTTCACTTTCCGTTTAAACCTCTTGTGAAATACTGCTATGTGCCATTAAACAGTTGCCTTGTTTTACCAAAGGGGAGGTTGCTTTTCAGTGGTGATCCTTTTACAAACATGTCTTAAGCAACCACTCAAAGGACCAGCAAGTTGCCTGCATGAGGTAGTCTTCATTAAAGGTTGAATGAGATTGTCCTTGGAAACCTTGGGGATGCTGTAAAGCGGTCACTGGAAGTGGTTCCTGGGGCTTGATCTTGCAAGATGATGCTGAATGCCCTCAACTCCCATTGACATCGGGATGCCGGAACAGGGATGGCCAGGGGGCCATGGCCCCATCACTTTTAGAAGTGGGGGCTATGTCCTCCTACTTTTTACCGGCTGTAAGGGCGAGTGATGGGGTGGTGGTGGAGAGGAACGAGCTGCGGGTGGGACGGTACCTCAGTGAGAAGAGGCAGCACAGGGCTGGGGCCTCAGGGGGAAGGGGCCATGATTCGGGCACCGGTGGCCCCGCCCCCACTTTCAGAGAGCTTCCGCCTCTCCTGATTGACATCAGTAAGGAATGAAAGTGCGCAGCACGTCTCAGGGTATTCAGCACATTGCAGGACTGAGCCATTCATGAAAATTTCACTGCAGAGTTTGTTAGTCCTTTGTTAACATTTGTGAGGCATTTCCAGATCTCTATAAATATAAGAGGTCACATTTTTTACCTGAATTTATCCTGCACAGAGCCCCAGCAGTGGAAAGTCTGCCAGAAAGAGAGAGTGATGCAATGAAAAATGGTCCCAACCCCTGCTCTGCCGGGATTCCTACAGGGGTTCAGTGTAACCCCCAAAGTAGGCAATGCTGACTCAGGAGGGAGTGTGGCTACATCAGCCAGAGATGTGCTGATTTAGCATATTTCTGTGGAAACCTCTACTGACAAGGTTCTCTGGAGACTTTGGTAGAACTTAAAGCTTCTAGGCCTCCCTTAAGACTGAGTCTCTCTAGGATGTGGTAGCTCTTGTTGCCAGGGTTGTGGAAATTAAACTACTCTGTATCAGCAGGGATGAATAAATATGGCCCAAGATGATTATCTTGTAGCAAACAAAGAAATTATCACAGGTTAGGTTGTCAGTAGAGCTATGTGACAACACTGGTGAGAAAGGAAATTGTTCATTCTTGTTTCAGATTACTTTGCAAAAATGTGGGGAAATGTCAATTATGGCAAAGAAAATTATGTTTTTACTGTGAAATTGCTGGTTTTATTTCTGTGGACATGAATGGCTTAGTTCTCAACTGCACTGAGGAGAGGAAAAGGTGACTCCAAGTCACTTTTCTGACTACCTGACAAGGACCCTGCTCTAACTCAGTGGTTTTCAAACTGCAGGTCGTGATCCAATACTGGGTCACGGAATGGAAGGCACTGGGTCACGGCGGCTCTGGTCAGCACTGCTGACTGGGCTCTTAAATGTCCCATTGGCAGTGCTGCCCGGCTAAGATAGGCTAGTCCCTCCCTGTTCTGACACTGCGCTGCGTCCTGGAAATGACCAGCAGCAGGTCCGGCTTCTAGGCACGGGGGCCACGGGGCTCCGCACCCTGCCCCCACCCCAAGCACTGGCTCCGCACACCTGTTGGCTGGTTCCCAGCCAATGGGAGCTGGGTGGGGTGGTGGTGCCTGAGGGCGAGAGCCACACGAAGCTGCTTGCGCACCTCCACCTAGGAGCTGGACCTGCTGCTGGCCACTTCCGGGATGCAGCGCAGTCCGTGGTGCCAGGACAGACAGGAAGCCTGCCTTAGCATCCCTGCTGTGCCGCTGACCAGGAGCTGCCCGAGATAAGCCCACACCCCAACCCCATGCCCCAATCCCTGCCCCAGCCCTGAACCCCTCATTCCCAGCCCTACCCCGCAGCCCTCACCCTTGCACCTCAACCCTCTGCCCCAGCGCGGAGCCCGTCCCACACCCCTCATCCCCAGCTCTGTTGGGTCGTGGGCATCAACAACTTTTTCTTCAACTGGGTCACCAGAAAGAAAGTTTGAAAACCACTGCTCTAACTTATAGTAGGTGAAATGGACCCTTTAAGGGACGGTTTTGCTGGTAACATGTTCTGCCTACTGCTGGTTTTCAAATGAGTCCTAAGTCTCATATTAAAACCTATTTAAAACAGCTGAACTTCTCCTGGTTTAATGTCCTCAATCATAAATTCACTTGAAAATGGACCTAGGTTAACAAAACTTTTGATGAACCTAGGCTAACCATTGAGATTTAAAAGGAACCAGACCATTTCCAAATGTCTTTGTTTTGAGTCTTTTGCACAGCTTCCTAACTACCTTGACATTATTCCTTTATATTGGAGACAAGGCCCTTCAGGTATGCTAGGAAATTCACACCTGTGGCTACCACAAGTTAGCATCATTCAGCTGAAATGGCAGTTTGTACACAGAGTAAGACGTAAAGAAGCCCTTTGTATAATGATGCTGTAGTTTCAACTATTTCACACATTTTCATATGACCGAGTTCCTGGAATGAAATTCAGTGGTTTAAATTATTTACTAGACTTCCCAATAAAGAGCCAGCCAGGGAGAAATAAATGCAGGAACTTGTGTATTCCCATTTCTTTCCTGTCACCTTTAAGCAGTTTCACTGCTGCCTCTATGATGAATTTTGACCCTGGTTATTACACAGTACCTCCTAGAGACACAATTTTAAAGCTTTAAGACCAGTATTGAGCAAGAGTTAACAAGAGTCAAGGGTTCTTCACTAATACATTTCCTTAAAAGCCTTTTTTGTTTGTTTACAAAGTCTAGATTCAAAATTAAAGGCTCTCGCTCCCAAAGTAGATAAGCTTTTTTCCTCCAGAGTAATTGTTATGTACACACTTCTTAGTTAAACTCCATATTTTGGAACACCTCCTGACCATTGTGCTCACTCACAACTAAATGTTGTGTCTTATGAGGAGGGAGAAGGCAAGCTTTTTAAGAAAAAGGTGTGGCTTCATTTACATGGATCATATACTGGATTTTCCAAGAGCACAGTTGGCTTAAAGCGTTTACACTTCCCTGAGGTGGGAAATTTGATGCCTGTGTCAGCAAATAGGTTCATGGACTATTAGTGCCCCCCCCCTTTTTTTTGCAGTTTAATTTCATCTTAATGAAAAGGGGAACAACTTCAAGTACTTCATATTGAAAGGTTGTCCAATTTCACTGTCACTTCTGTACTTCTGAATCCCTTGCTGTATTGTTACATTATAACTTACTGTGTAGCAGTGCTCGGTAAATCATAACAGATGTCCCTGCCACATCCTACATCATCAGCACTAGACAGGGACTATTTTTTTCTCTTCTAGTAGTGGAAGGACACTATTGTACAAAGCTATGGTAAATTAGGACAGTGGCATATGGAAATGCCAGTCTATTGTGTAACTTATTTTACAGAAAAATTATTTCAGAAATGTTTAAAAGTTGAGAGAGGTAATTTTTTGAGGTTTCTAAAATTTATTATTTAGAATTTTTCTATCACTTTTCTATTCATATTAATTTTATGCAGGAAGGACATTATTATTTGTATTTCAGTAGTGTTTAGAGGCCTTAGCTGAGATTGGAGCTCCCAGGGTACGAGGTGCTGTGCAAACAGATGGTAAGAGGCAGTCTTTCCCCTAATGAGTTTGCAGTCTGAATGATGAGACAGACAAAGGGAGTATTACTATCTTCATTTTAGAGAGGGGAAATTGAGGCACGGAGTGATTACATGACTTGCCCAAGCTTCACATGGGAAGTCTGTAGCTGAGGTTGGAATTGAACCCATATCTCTTGAGTCCTAGTCAAATACACTAGTCAGAAGCCCATTCTTGTTCTCTAGAGCACTGGAAACAGTATTGTTGTTTTATTTCTCATTCTTAGAGAATATATGTATTGCAGGAGTGCCTAGGAGCCTGACCCATGGATCAGGACCCCATTGTGCTAGGTGCTGTACAAACACAGAACAAAAAGATGGTCCTTGCCCCAAAGAGCTTACTGTCACTATTTTTTTCCAAGAATGGGCAATAATCACACAGTTTCCAGCATTATCTAGAGTTCATTCTTTTGATTCCAGTCAAAAATCCCTGGAAAGACAACTTTATTCACTAAATTCACAGATCAATACAGCCAGAAGGTTTACATACAGACGAGTATATAAATTCTGCTTTGCAGTGTATTTTCCCTCTCTTGCCTTGTGAATTTTTAAAGTGATTTTCATGTTTGTGAAAGTCAGTACCTGACAGCATGACAGAATAAAGCCTTCAGTTTATCCACAGGACAAGTACAGCACATGCAGGAGCAGTGCAAACTTCCTCAAGCCCCTCCCATCTGTTAGGACAACTTTTTGGAATAAGTCCTTATACTTATTCAGTCCTTGGTCTTTTTTTTCCAGCAAAGGTGCAGTATTTTTAACACCAAGAGCTCCAAAATCATGAGTCAGGCCCCCCAAAATCATGGGATTAAAAACACAACAAAAATTACATACTTTGAGTCTCTTTCTGTGCCGTCTGGTTTCTGAGGCTTTAGGGTGCACGTGAGTCACATTTTCAAGCTTTTCTCTGCAACCATGAAAGGTTCAAAACTTATTTTATTGTTAAGATGAAAGCTGAGACTCACCTACTCACACCCAGCCAAGAGGCGGGACTTTATGAAAAATGTCAAATATTGCAAGAAAATTCTGAGAGTTGTAGATCCTGATTTGTAGTCTGGAACTTTTCCTCGAGGAGCTGGACTGAGACCAGCAGATTTATTACACTTAGGTCATAGGGACAATAGAAACAACTCTGGATCACAGCAAGTTGGACTGAATTAGAACAAGGCCTACCAAGTGAGAAGTTGTTCTGTCCCATTCATTGCTAGTCCCCTGAATGATGCATTCATTCCGTTTCCCCATCTCCAGACACTTGCATTCTAAAGGGACATAAAAATACTCCATTTTCTCTCTCCTAATCTTGTATTCTGTTGGTGCTTACAGAGTCATCACTCTCTCCCTTCCTGAGGACCTGCAAAATCAGTTGTCTTAGTCAAAAATATATGCAGTTACTTTCCTGATCTATCCTATTTTGAAAAGGAGTCTGGTTAATTAACATTGATTACAATCCACCAGCTGCAAGTAAAAATTGATCGCCAAGGTTCCTAATTTGAATGCCTCAGCCTCTCTGTCCTGATTTCACTGTTTCTCTGCCTGCCCAGAGAAAAAGAAAGAGAGGCTGAACCCACTCTTTTAAAGTACCAGTTATTTCCAGGTTCCCCAGTGTATGACACCAGTGATCCTTCTGGTCCTGTTTTATCACCCTCGGGATGGCCATTTGTTAGCACTGCATCTAATTGCTGCAAATTGTCAGTGTGCACATTTGGACCCTATTCAACACTCCATTTTTTATGGAGAGAGGAGCAATGGTATTGATTTTGGATAGCCAGGGAGAATGCCAGGGATATTAGCAAGGAGCTGAGAGAACACAGCACATAAACTTTTATGACATGATGTCAAACTGGATTGTGCAGACATAAATGAAAAGGACAACATGTTCTGTAATTACTGCAAACACACACCGTTCATCTATTAGCAAAAGGGTGCGTTTGAATGAAGTAGAGCATACACAAATAGAAACACCCTGATGGAGCAATGCAGTGTGATGTAGAAGATAGAAGGAGGCAGTACTTCCCAGTGGTTACAGCAGGGAACTAGGCATAAGGAAACATGAGTTCTATTCCTGATGCTGCTGCTGGTTCACTGTGAGGGAAATTCTTCCCTTTATAGAGATGTATCGCAAGGCCTATGTCTGACTCGTGCCCTACTTTGAATTTCACTCTGTGTAACCATGGGCAAGTCACTTGATCTCTCTAGGTGAAAATCACTCTAGTGCAGAGGGCCAGCACAAAGTCTGTGCATCACTTAAACCCTCAAAATAAGCCCCCTCCTGTTTCCATCTGTGCCTAAGCTGCCTCATCTGTAAAATGGAGATTGCACTTACTGACCTTTTAAAGCACTCTGAGATCCTTGGATGAAAGCACAAAGTATTATTATTTAGTGATAGGAATGATTTTGATACCGCCCACAAAACAAAATAAACTGACAAAATATCACAAGTGGAACAGTTTAATTTTGGTTTCAAAGTTCCAGACAGGTATTAATGAATCTGCACTTAGGAAATCTTTCTCTTCTACCTCTTCCAAATCCTCCTCTGTCATCCTGGGTGATTTGCATGGGCAATGGGGATTGGTAGGGAGAACAGAACTGAGGTTAAGACAATATTTCTTTAAAAAAAAAACCAAGCTGACCCACAAAAAGAAACAATACACAGGTGTCATTCTGAATGTATTGTAAATAATAATACTTTGCATGTCTTCACGTGCTTGAAAGTTCACCTATCATTGTGGCATCTGGGCACATTTCACATAAAAATTACCATCAATTAATAAACAATGAAAATAGGAAAAGAAATGGTTTAGATTAAATAGGAGATTGACTGTAAAAATGAGCATTACATCATTCTCAGAAGGAAAACAAATTTGAGAGACCACAGATCAGCCGAAACAGCTACACATTCAGGCACCCTCTACTGAAACCACTTTTGTTCCAATCCCCAAAGTCCACATCGAGGGACTGTCAACAGAAGCAGTTCAGCTGATCTCTGCAGTCCCAGTGGGATTGAGCTAGAAAGGCTACCTCGAAAGTACCCACATTAATTTATATATAGCTTTACAGATTAAGGGGTAGATCCTCAGCTGACCTAATTTGTCATAGCTCTGTTGTCTTTTATGACAATTTTCACCTACTGGAGATCTGTTCCTTAATTCTTGACTTGTATCTACAGTACTCAAAGCAGAAGTATACTGTGCTTTTTTAAAGCAGATACACCACAACATTCTGTTCTGGTGGATCCTATGATGGGAAAAAAATACTCTTGTAGCCTCTACCACAGCCATGACACAAGAATGTAAAAATGCCACAAACCACAATTGGGTAGCATTGGAATGAGTTTTCTGCCACTGATACATTAGTCTCCTCCCTTGCCCATTCATTTGTCTCCAGTTGTCTGTACAGTTTCAGAGAAAATTAATCTGAAACTCTAGTGAAATGGTCAGTATCTAAGAGTGGACCAATGAAATCGCTTCTCTGTCCATATGCCCATCTAAAAGTGATGGGAGGATCATGCCCCTGCTGGTGAGTGGGGGGCCAGGGGAAAGCAGCTAGTGGCATTCTCCGCCATTAGAGGAGGTCGGCAGTTACTGCTGATGTATTTGGCTGCCCCCCACTATTCAGAGAGAAGGGAGAGTTCCTTGTGGGGATGGATTCTTTCCAACATCTTTCAGTTATGTCTTCATCATGGCAGCCAGTCAGTAGCAGCTGCACTGTGCCAGCAGCTGGGCATCTGTGCTTCCCTGATCCTGGGAACATTGGTGTACAGCTGGCCAGACAGAGAAGTGAACGTGGCTTTGGCAGGGCTGAGAGGCTACCAGAGGCTCAGGCCTGTTATGGCTCTCCTTCCACCCTGAAGGTGATGGGGCTGGCAGCAATGAAAGCAGCCAAGTGAAATGGCTATGGTAGTTATAGTCAGTCTTACTGTTTCTGCCTGGCTGCCTCTGGGACATAGAGAGGAAGAGCCCAGGTTAAAGAGGATGGTGAATCCCACTGACTAAAAGAAAGAGCTGGTGCTCCAGGTTCCTACTGCTACCTTCTGTTGCTGGCTGCCCTGGCCCAAAACTAGAGGTAGGTTCCCCTGGGACAGGTAATGGCACTGCCCACTGGCCACACTAGCCACTTCTATTCTGCTTTACATTCAAGGATCTGATGGTGTTTTACATCCATTAATGAATTAAGCTTCACCATCTAGATATTAATCCCCATTGTAGAGATGTGGAGAGTAAGACACTGAAAGGATAACTGACTTGCCTTAAGTAACTTACTTGTGCAAATCAATGGCAAAGCCATGAAGAGGACTCAGGAGTCCTGACTCCCAGTGTCTGGCACTAGCCACTGGACAGCTGCATTTAATGTTATCTTGGGCTTCACAACATTTTGTATTTGTAAATGAACTTTACAAGTTATTGGGCTTTTCAATACACTGCAGTATAATATATTTTATATTATGACTAGTGGGACGTGTTCTGGGTCTACTAGAAAATGAAATCTTCACCAGATGAGGCTGAACAAGATCAGGAATGTGTTGTGTATTTTACTATCAGAACCATCCCTTATTTTATCTAGGTGCTAAAATACTTTGTAGCCCATTGGGTGCCTATCTAGGAGAGATCTGTGTGGTGTCAGTAGTTTGCACGTGCTGTGTTAGTCAGTCTGGAAGGTAGAAGGTTATAAGGACCCAGCTGTTACTATCAGCTTGTTACAACAAGCTAAACAAAAATTACTTTTAGATACACTGCAACTGAGGCATGTGTCTATAATACTTTATGAGAGTGCTAGAGGTGCTGCAGTGTTCTCCTTATCAATAAATGTTACAATTAGGATGACCAGATAGCAAATGTGAAAAATCAGGACAGGGGTGGGGGGTAATAGGAGCCTATATAAGAAAAAGACCCAAAAATCGTGACTGTCCCTATAAAATCGGGACATCTGGTCACCCTAGTTACAATTCCCAGAAGTTTTGCCACAAAAATGGGAACTATATGTAGTAGGGATGACCCTGCAGAATCTGAAATGTTGATTGGCAGCAAGGAGCCAGCCTGTTAGAAGTAATCTTTTTGGGGAGCCAGTACTCCATCAATGAGATCACTATGGTTGAGATTCCTGATTTGTGACTACATGTGGGTAGTGTGTTCTGAAGGTAAATGTGAGTAGTGAAAACTTGGATTCTAGTCCAACTACAGCCATCGTGTCTAGCAGGATATTGGTGGTTCTCTACATTTTGGAAAACAAGCAATGCTATATCTCGTTCTGCAGGTATTTTGATGGTACCCGGTAGCCCTGCAGGGATTGTCTGGTTCTGTTGCTATTTAAGAGTACATGCATTCAGATTTTATTTGGATTCTGAGCAGCATGAATCTTTTGAGTGAGAAGTTTGATGTTGAATATACATATGGCTACTGAGTGGCATTCTTAGCAGGGAATCAGTCATCTGCTGAAACAGGGAAAGAGTGCAGGCATTTCCAGAGAAATCCCCCAAGCAATTCACCAAACCTTCCCCAGACTTTGAAATGCAGCTTATACACAGTCTAAAGCTCTAAACAGCAGTAGATGAATGGTGAAGGCTGAAATGATGTCAACTACTTGCACAGAGGCCAAAGAAAATACTATGGGGCCCTCAATGGCTTCATCCCTGAATTTGCTGCAATACAGCTGTAAGTAATAAGTTTTCTTTCTTTTTACAACCACAGTACAGTACATCTGAAATAGGTTCTGAACTTAGCCCACAGTTTCCTGACCATGTATTTGTTTCCTTTGGGATCAGGAGTCTTTCAAGCATTACGCAGAAGAGCATGGGCTGAACACACAGTGCAGTAAGGGTGATGGGTGGTGGTCTGGTGTTGTGGCTTCTTAGGCTGCACGTTCAGGAGAAGTCACTTTATAGCCGATTCTATCATTTATTTTTAATCATATGAGCAGTAGCCATGCTGTAGTATTTTAAGCACGTGTGCAATGCATTTATGAAACACATGATGAAACTATATGATTTTTCTGGATGGGTGGGTTCAGAATCAACCCCCACAGTGGATTAAAGGGTTAGATGAAATCTCTCTTCCACCCACAAAGGCTGTTTAAGTTTGTAGCTATGAGTACCATTTTATAAGATGGTGAATACGATCAACAGAAAAGTTTCCTCTAGTCCCCATTCCTCACCTGCACCAAATACTGTGCTTGCTCTTCAGTAGGATGTGCGTGGAGTGTAGTACAGGATTTGTATTTCAAGTCATTGTATTTATTTGTATTCGTGGTTACATTCTTCACTGTTTTTGCTGTCTCCTGGAGACATGTAAGAAGCTAAAATAATACCCCTTTGATGTAGTTTCATGAAATGAGTCCACAGTAGGATATTAAAATTAAACCTAATTGGACCTAAGAAGAAACAAACTGAGCAACAATGTGATCTTAAAATGGTAACCCTTGTCTTTCCTTACCCAGTCCTTCCCTATGTTTGTTACTCTTACCCATTCATCCAAATTTTAGGGCCCAGTCCTGCCAACCCTTACTGCAGAACATAGCACTTACTACCACCTTAACGTCAAAGGGAACAAGATAGTTATTGGACTACTCACAATAGCTAGTGTTGTGTTCAGTAGTAAGTATTGGCAGGATTGGGACCTTGGATTGCAAGATCTTCATGATAGGGGCATGTGTTTAAACGTGTGCTGTAATGTGCCTAGCATACTGTAGGGCGCTACATAAATAATACTGATAAAAATTATACAAGTGGACCGACTGATTTCATTAAACAGGATCAGTCAGGAGGAACTTTATTGAATGCAGTGGCATTTAAGTGGTTTAAAACCAGTGAGAGATCAAAATCAGGCCCAGGATCTGTGCCTCTCTCCCAAGGTTCTCCTATTAGTGTCCATGACCATGGAATCTGAGTGCCTCCCAAGGATCTTCTTGAGGTGCACATACCCTGAGAAAACTAAGTTTAGATTATTTTGGCTCCACAAATGACTTTCCAAGGCATATAAAAGCCTCTTTAAAACATTAATATTAATACCAATGTGTTTAGCTTTAGTTAGGCTTTTGTGGAACTGGAGTGCACAGCCCCATTGTACAGCTTTCTATGCAACCCTGTTGCTATGTTTGAAATAATAGTAATTAGGAGTCTGCAGGTGAATTAGAAAAATAACTTTATTAAGAAGCTTAATTTCTCTGCATTGTGGGGCTAGAGAGAAGGGCTATTCTTTTCCATTCCAGAAGTCCATCTGCACAGCTCCCCTGCAGGATACAGAATGACAGCATACTCAGCTGATGACACACATTGCATCATTACAACAAACCCCACTGCTTAATCAATGATCCTCAGGGCAGGATTCTGTTACCTAGCAACTTCTGAGAATTATTTAACCCTTTCATGGAAATCACATAGACCAAACCCAGGAGCTCAGTGTCACAGGAGAATCATAGAATATCAGGGTTGGAAGGGACCTCAGGAGGTCATCTAGTCCAACCCCCTGCTCAACTCAGGACCAATCCCCAGACAGATTTTTGACCCAAATCCCTAAATGGCCCCCTCAAGGATTGAACTCACAACAGGGCCAGCTCCAGGCACCAGCCCAGCAAGCAGGTGCTTGGGGCAGCCAAGGGGAAGGGGCAGCATGTCGGGCTGTTTGGCAGCAATTCAGAGGCGGGTCCCTCTCAGAGGGAAGCGCCTACCACCGAATTACCGCCGAAGAAGAAAGCGGTGCGTGGAGCTGCCGCCGGAGTGCTGCCAATTGCAATTGCAATCGCGGCTTTTTTTTTTTTCCGCCGCTTGGGGCGGCAAAAACCCTGGAGCCGGTCCTGCTCACAACCCTAGGTTTAGCAGGCCAATGCCCAAACCACTGAGCTGAGAAGCAACATGGTCCAATGGACAGGGCACTGGACTGAGAGCTCTGCCCTGATCTGCCGTGTGACCTTTGACAAGTCATTCCACTACTCCATGCCACTGTTTCCCCTCTCACCCTTTGCTGATCTTATCTATTCAAATTGTAAGCTCTTCAGGGCAACGGGTGTGTCTTATTGTGTGTATGCATCACACCCAACACAATGGGATCCTAATATGAGTTGGGGCCTCTAGGCTACAGTAATTTAAGTAATAAATACTGATTAAAAAAAAAGGACTCTTACCTGAATTGTCACTCGACAACAGTAAGAGCCGCTCTAAGTATTCCATTGACACAAGTAAAGCAGGAAGAGGAACAGCAGCAGTAGTAACGTTTGTGATGAATTGACAGCAGTGGCAATAGCGCTAGAAAAACAGCAGCAAGTTGCTTGGGGAGTGACTAAGAAAGTGAAACGAATTGCAGGCAATGCCTCCACTCTAGGGAACAGAGAGGGAGGCCATTGCTGCTAACATTTTAATGGATAAAGATCTCCCCCCTCCTCCTTCCCCTCTGGGTATTGAAACAGCAGTCAAGAGAATGAAATCCTCTGTCCTATGTCAGCTGCTAGTACAACTGTCATATTAATCCAATGGTTTCAATGATTTAGTAATGGTAAGGGATTAAGAGACTCTGAAGAAAAACAAAGTTTTTTTGGGGAGAGGGGGAAATGGCTTGCTGGGAACCTGGGTCATAGAGGGAAATAAGGACTAAAATCAGAGGTAAGAGAAAACATCTGGAGGCGTGGGGGAAGGCAACAGGAACTATCCCCTTCTTGCATTACCAAGGAACCTGGAAGGAAAAGTATCACCTTTGGTGTGGGGCAAAGGGACAGCAGTGATGCAGATGTGCCGTTGGTTGTAGAAAAGGCTTAGAGGGGTCAGTACATATATGGGATGTGGAAAATAATTTTGCGACATCTGAGCTGAGAGAAATACCTACTCATTGCCAAGCCTTAAAAGGGGGCGGCGGGGGGGGGGGGGGGGGGGGCGTGGAACCAGCAGCAGGGAACATGAAGATTCAGCCAGGTAAAAATCAAGGCTAGGCACTAAGGCTGTATGAAATCCTTCAGGAGTTGGTTTGTATGAGTTTGGTGAACCTTACTGCTGGGTTTGTTGGGCTGTGAACTTCAGGGCACTTGAACCTAAAACTCAAAGCCAAACTGTACAAACCTAACTGATTTGTATTCGAACTGATAAAACCCACTGAGATCCTGATAGGCCCCCAACTCCTGAACAAGCTCCCGGAACCTTATCTCCTGATCTCAGCCCAGTGGCCTGATATTCTTACTTCCAGACTCCTTTGAGGAGGACAGCTGGAACTCGCCTCCGCTAGGATTTTCTGAGAACAGCCAGCTAGCCTGTTCTTCCCAAGTGCATATACTTCTCTACTGTTCTTTAAACTCATGCACATGAAAGAGTTGAAGGTAATTTACTTATACAATAGTGGAGGTTTCTTTCACAAAGTTATTATTTCAGGCATCCAAATTTGAGCATTTTGGCCATGTATGCTTTGACATAACGTTAATGAACAAACATAGTTGTGTTGTGATGGGGACACAGATAAGTAGATAGATAGATGACACTGTCGTCAAAAAAGTGGCTAAGTTAAACAAAACTGAAAGTGTATTTTGATATACCTTAAATCAGCTACCATGTATTGTGATTTGTGACACCTTCACATCAAAGAGAAGGTAGAAATAAGCTGGTTGCTAAACACACCAAACATTTCCCTCTGGAGACATGCCACTAGGAAATCACTTCAACAGGTAGATCAAAAAAAGGGCAAACTGATATGACACTGAGCCAACTCTCCTCATAAGAATTTAAGAATTCCCATAGCAGATCAGACCAATAGTCCACTTGACTCCAGGAGTGGCCACTATTGGATGCTTCTAAGGAAAGTGTAATCTCCCTCCAAGTCCCACGCTTCCATTTGCACTTATACAATGACATGTCTGGCAGTATTTGCCTGAAACAGCAGATGTTGATCCTCCTGGGAAATGTTAAGGGGGTGGGGGATTGCTGACTTACTGAGGCAGGTGACTCATTACTCCCACCTACATAAAATGGAGTTGGGAGTGGCTGTCTTGAGAATGAGAGGATCTAGGGTGTGGGCTGAGCAGTCTGGAGAGGAAAGCCCTAGGTTCTGCCAAGTCTGAGGAGAAGTTTTGAGCTGACCTTTTTGCTGTATTATTGTTAAGAAAGCCAAACTCTATGAGGGGGTGAGTTAGGACTCTACATAATATATTAATGGTTTTTGAGAGCAGGTTGGGAATGCAACCCAAAATGGAATTTTCTGCCTAATCGCAAGCAGTTAATGACTTGTTTATATGTTAAAGCATGAGGGTTGATATTCCTAATAATTTTATCCTAGCTGCTGCAACTGGAAATATTCTCATTTTTCATATAAATGTCCCTTTTTATTAGTCTCCTTTCTAATGAAATATTATTTTTTTCAGTCTCTCCTCAAATTACATGTTGATTGTCCTTCTCTAGGCCTTTTCTATTTCTGCTAGATCCTCTTTATATCAGCCTTAAATTCTTTCCTATGGAGTGGGTCTGAGTCCACAGGATCCTGTATGCTGTGCGAACACAACTCTTATAGCTGTCTCAAAACCCCTTGTGCACTATAAAGCTGTGTTTCATGTTGCTTCTTGCAGTGGGTAATTTTGGAGGATCAGGAACCCAGGCAAGGCTCCATAAGTAAACAGATCCAGTAAATGGAGCTGAAGTAAGAATGAAGGCTACTGGAGCTTCCATCAAGACGTAAAAAACCTCTGCAGCACACACCTCATGGACTCTCCATGAGAATGAGTTTCCTAAGGATCTAAGTACTTTTGAAAATAGGACTCAGGCTCCTAAGTCACTTAGATGTTTTTGAAAAGATTACCTACATTCTGTAACTAGACCATCCATCTTTGCACTGAATGAGACAGGGATCCTGTGGAAAAATTGTATGTGATTATATCTATGACAATAGACAACCTTAATTCTGGCATTTGTAAATTCTGAGTGGTTGACTTTACAACCTTCATGTTTCTTTAATGTAACCTTTTGTGTGTAATATTGTTTCTACAGCTTCAGAAAATGAAAGGGTGCTAAGCCTCCAAATTGAAAATTGTACATATGTTGGCTGATCTGTTTCTCCCACTGTCCTGCCAAGATGGTTCTGTAATCAGTCAGGATGGGGACAGCATTTTAAATACAACATAATCACTATCAGATCAATATCTAGGGGCCTGTCTACACTATAAAATTAAGCCAACCTAACTTATGTTGGCATGCGGCTGCCGCAGTAATTGCATTGCTTGTGCATGTCTACACTTTGCTCCTTGTGTCGGCACTGTGCGTTCTCACTAGGAGCAGTTGCACTGGTTGAACTGTCAGTGGGGGGCATTGTGGGACAGCTTCTGAAAGCCAGCAACAGTTGATGTAAGCAACGCAGTGTCTACACTCACACTGCGTCAACCTAATTGCATTGATATTGACTCTATGCCTCCCATGGAGGTGGAGATATTAAGTCAATGTAGTGAGCAAGTTACGTGGGAGCAAAATTGTAGTGTACACACTTACAGAGGTAGATTGACGTAAGCTGCCTTACATCAACCTAACTTTGTAGTGTAGGCCAGGGCTGAGTGTGTGTTAGCACAAAGTCTGGTATCTCTCCACAATATGCATGTGTGTCACTGACCTATAGCAGATAATTGACTTCAGTGACACAACCAGGTAAAAACTCCAGACCTCCCTATGGTGTTTCCACCATGGGAGGATGACTCCTGGACCAAAAGGTTGCTTACTGACTTTTCGCTGACTTCAAGTCAGTTTTCTTTGACTTTGGCTGCTCTTTTCCTCTGCAGGGACTGAATAAAAGCTGGGATTTGTCCATATATGTGATGATATGAATGGTGTTTAGTTATGCGTATGAGCACAGACACCATAGTGATGAGTTGGCTATAAGTACCTAAATAGAATCGAATAGACAAGAATGTAATGAATAAATCTTAATGAAAGCAATTTAGTTTAAACAAACAAGCAAACTAATTCACCACTCTGGGACTGGCTCACAGACTTCGGGCTGATGAAGGTGACAGAGCAGGGTGTTCTAGCTGCATTTGACTTTCTTTCTACACAGTTTCTGCTTTGATCTCTGTCTCTCTGAACATAATTATGAAGTCTGAATCAGATCCATGCCCTTATTTCTGCTGTCCCAACTTGCCCTTCTCCCCAACGCCTAAGGAAGAGAGAGTGATTTTCAAACACTTGGCTTTTATTTTTAGTCCAATAAAAGGGACCACCTGCAACTTCAGGTTGCTTTTTTCTTTTTATTACTTACTTTTTATTATGTATCCAACATCCCCCAAGAGTATCCAATAAGTGAATATAAAATATAATTAAGCTACTGAAATATTCTTCTCTACTGTACCTAAAATCAGTATGCCAGCTCCTCAGATGCTGTACATTGGCATAGCTCCATTTACAGCAACTAAGAGTCTGGCCCACTGAGTTTCCTTAAAAGGACAACAGCACATTGAACCAGATCTTCAGCTGATGTCATTTACTGTAGCTCCATTGACCTCAGTAGAACTATGTTGATTTCCATTAGTTGAGGATCTGGCCCGTTGCATGTATTTTTTATTTATTTCAAATTTTAAAACATAACTACTGTGGAGCAAATCCAAAGCCTATTAAATCAGCAGAGTGCTTTGCTTTGGTCTTCAGTGGGCATTGGATCAGGCCCTATGAGCCCCACCCCCAGCTCTGGATGCCCCTTCCCAAATTTTAAAATCGTGCAATAATTGCTATAATCACTGTATCAAAGTATAATCACTATTTTCCAACTTCCTGGAAAATAACAAAACCAAATAATCACCAATCACACAGAAAACTGTTCTTAGATGCGCTGTCTGGCAAAGATTTGACTTGCTTTCTTTGTTTAGATTTTTCAGGGTTAGAAGGATTAAGATGAATACATGAGAAATGGTTCATTTACTATTCATGCTGATACCTGTGTCTAATTATGGCACCTATACCTACAGCTCTCAGGCAGTGGGTCTGATCCTTCTCTCACTTACCCTAGTGTAATCAGGACTAACTCCATTGTAGTAAGTGGAGCATAAAACCAGTGTAAATGACAGCAGAATCAGCCTGCTATCTTTAACTTCATAGCTTTGGTTTTGTTAAAAGAATTGTCAAGTTGCCCCCGACACATCTGTTGACAAAGAGCTTAGTATTTCATCCTTTTATTAGCCAGAACATTTCACTCAAGTCGATTTCATGTTACCATCCCAAACATGTCAACTGCTTGTGCCTAGCGAATGTTATAAATTCTTCTGGGAGAGTTAAGGGTGTAAAACAAGAACATTAAGTGCATGCTTAAAAAGCACAAGGCAACTGTTTACAGTTATGTTTCCTTTATTTGTTAATAGGAAGTGACAAGGCAAAGGTCAAGTACCCATCAATTGCTAGCCATTCTGACTACTGAACCACAACAAACAAAATTTACTTAATCCCAGTTCCTATTTATTAGAGGGGAGAATCTAGGCAAATCAACCAGCTACTTGTTACACAATATTAGAACAGGTCAGATGCTGGAAGCCTGGGGCCTAATTCTGATCTCACTCACACTACTACTCTGGTGTAGACTTCTGTGGTATTACTGCTGATTTACACTGGTATGAATCCGAGGAGAATCAGGCCTTTGATATTTATGCCTGGATTGGTTTGTGTTGCCTAAAGTATGTTTACACAGCAAAAAAAATCCCGTGGCAGTGAGTCTTAAACCACCCCGGTCAGCTGATTTGGGTTGGTAGGGCTTGCCCTGCAGGGTTAAACATAGGAGTGTGGACGTTCAGGTTTGGGCTGGAGCCTGGGCTCTGAAAGCCAACGACGGGGAAGGGGTCTTGGAGTCTGGGCTCCAGTCCGAGCCCAAACGTCTACACTGCTATTTTTAGCCCCACAGCATGAGTTGTGCGCCCAAGTCAGTTGACCGGGACTCTGAGACTTGACGCTGCATTTTTTTTCTTTGCTGTGTAAATACACCTAAATCACCAGCAACCATTGCATTGATTAATATGTGGCATTCTTAAATATATAAGGCTTGATTCTCTACTCCTTTGGCCTCTTTAACCCACACACAGGTCCATTAAATAGTTAAGCACAGAGTAAAAGGCAAAACACGTCAATTGCTTTTTTTTTTTTCTGGAGTGGAGAACTTTGAAGTTTTGTAGAGTAAAAGATACAGTCTATTGCAGAATCAAATACTCACCACAGGAACTGCTGCTCCTCCAAAAGAAGAGTGTGTGTTACAACAAAGATTTCTAGAATACACAGCCTTGGTGGACACAGTCAATTCACGGTATTCAAGTAACAAGTTGAGCTCTTTCCTGGAGCCATCCTTTAGGACCTTTATTACAGGAACTAGTACAGAAGAGTTTCACTGAAACAAGGTAATTCCGTCGACAGATGTGGTAACAATAATTATATTTTCCTTTTCACTACGTAGTTTTTGCTTTCAGTTCACATTTCTGTATCAAGGCGTTTTTGATCCTTCTACTAGATTTTCTTGTAAGTTGGGACCACTTAGTGCTACAATCTGACAGAAATACCAGAAAGCATGTGAGATATAATACATTGTGCTTCTGGAATGCATTTCACCCAAGGATCTCAAAGCATTTTAACAACCTTAATTAGAGGTGTTATGCACACCTGTTCAATATTCCAATTTGACTGGGAGATTCCCAGTTTTGGGCACCTCCAGCTGTGCTCCTGAGTAGCTGTTGAATCTCCTCAACTGGGAGCGCTAAGGAGCTGAGAGAGAAGTGCTCAGCCAGTGTCTTTCTAGCTGTGGCTCTATGGTTCGGGGCATGTTGGGTCTATGCTTTAGATGGGGGGCAGGAAGTGGGAACAGGGGGAATTCAAAGGGAAACTTGGAGAGACAGAGACTGTCATGAGGGAAGGAGGATGTAGGGAAAATCAGAACTGGGGACAAGGGAAATTCATAGGAGGAAATGCGAGAGAATGAGATAAGACAGGGTAGCGGTAAGGGGTAAATATGAAGGGGAACCAGAGGTAGAAAGAGGGAATGGGAAGACACTTGAAGGAGGAGTTCAAGGAGCTGGAGGGATGGGGAAGAAATGTGAGTAAGGAAATTACAGGCTTGACAGGGAGAATGTATTAATCTTACAGCTTGGAGGAATGAGGAATCTCTGAATTGAAGGGTTTGATAGTGGAGGGAATTGATTTAAATATAAATGTATACAATTGAATATGCAAAGTGTGGTATTGCAGCATTTTCCTACAGTCTGCAGCTTTTGGAACGGCTTGAAAAATTTCAAATGTTGACACAACTGGATTAAAAACAGTGATACATTTTTTTACAAAAATATTTGCAAAAAATCAATCCCATTTTTTGACCAGCTTTATTCAGAACTCACAGCCTTACCAAAGGTGACAAAGCAGCAACTGCAGAGACTGCCTCAAAACAGATGTATGTATCGTCACCTATGGGCATGGATAAGATTTTGTTATGGTAAAATTAAGCAAAATTCACAGAATAGTCCTGGTAGCAATTTACAAAATCAGAATGTGGTGATGGGGGGTGGCAGGTGGGGGTGGAAGCTGAAATCCAAGGGAAGGGGGCTGAGAGCCCGAGCCTCGCCGGCCACCCCACCGTGGTGAGGGGTTGACAGCATGAGCCCCACCACCTGGGGCTGGGGTTGACAGCCGGTGCCCCGCCTCCCAGCAGGGCTGACTGTGAGCCTGGCCTCCCCAGGGCACTGACAGCCTGAGCCGAAGAAATCACAGGTCTGTTAAAATCACGGAACCTGTGACCTCCATGACCAAATCATATCCTTACATATGGGTGACTATTATTTATGTAATTTCATTAGCCAGAGTTTGCTCTTTCCCTTGGTGGAGATATAGATATAGATATATTGTACAGACTTGATATCCTTGCCCTTCTCCACTGTGTTCAGGGATAATTAAGTTCTGCCCCATCAGTGTCCAAGGCTTCCAAAGTTTTTGCCCAAGCCCTCTAACAAATGGAGAGAGGTAAATAGTAGATATCCTTGATGCTTTTAGTGTAAGAACATGCAATTATCCTTTGAAACCATCATTATAGATCATTCATTTAATTAGGGTCTGCAAAGGACAAAAACAATTTAATTTTAATTTTATTCTGCTTTCTAGTATCCCATTGAGCCTCACAACATCATAGAGAGTTAGGTAAGTACAGTCATATTATCCACATTTTACAGATGGATAAACTGAGATTCTGAGAGGTGAAGTGAGTTGCCCAAGATCATCCAGGGAATCTGCAAGAGAGTCGATTTACAGTCCCCTACTCTAACCACCTGATCACATTCCGTTCCTAATTCTGGAGAAGTAGAACCAACAGCACCAAGGGAAAGCACACGCTATGGCTAATGAAGAGAAATTACGTCAGTAATAGCCACCTATAGAAGAAACTATACAATTGCTACCCATTATTTTAATGGAGACAAATTAGGTATAATAATGTAACATTACTTAGTATCAGCTGCAAAAACAAAACAAAACAAAAAAAGAAAGAGAGAAATAACATGCAATTGCCATCCATTACTCTAATAGCATGAAGACTAAAGGAGAGAGAAAAGCATGACTAAGAGCTAATGCTCTCCAGCAGAGAAGTGTTTTGGCCAGGAAGGTTGACTTACACTATCTCTTGCTTTGTTCCACCAGTTATGATAACTACTTACAGTCAACAGAAGGAATACGGACAAATGGCAAACCATGAAATAGCATTTCCAATAGCTTTTTGTTTTGTTGGCTTGGTTTGGTTGTTTATTTAAGTCTCTCTCATTCCTCTCTTTCATACATCACAAACTCTAGTTTCTATGGGTATGTAACACTTCTGCTTCCTCCTATTAAATGCCCTCTTAAAGAGAGAGAGGACCCAGTTAAAAAAAAAAGACTATCATTCTCCTCTGTGCAGTGAGTAACCATATCACTGCTCTGGAAATTTAAATGATGGTTCAAACAACCTATGCAAAGTATAATATTGTCAATTACATTTGAATCTATAGAATGGTAGCGCAATATCTATTGAACTCTATTTAAATGTCTATAGAACCCTCTTGGTTTAATCCCTATGGTCTTTTCTATAAAGGGAGGCAAGTAGACTTCTTAGTAATGACTGTACAAAGGGAAGACCCAATCCATGCATTCCTTGTGTACCCCAAACTACCACTGAGAAAAGAATGGGTCCATAGACTCTGTTTTCCAAACATGAGAATGCAGTGTTTAGTGGCACTTTTTGGTAACACTGACGAAACTAACACAAATCCATACACAATTATCTAGACTTCGGAGTTTATACAGAATGAATTAGGGGGATTATTTTTTTTCTGTGAAATATGCGTTCTTAGGACACAGTTCTCTTTGCAAAATGCATGGTGGAGTTTGACTATGTATTTTCCCATCTCCCTAATGGGGATCCAGGCATGAAAGCAGATCCAAATGTAAGAGTCAAATTCCATCAGGCAGCTCCGATAATATACTGCTATGAAATCAGTTAAACTTTATATTTTTTTCCAGTTAAAATATATTTTATATTATATATACTAGATCTACACTCTCTCTCTCTCTTAAAAAGTTGCCAGTTATCAAAGCATAACATTAGAACCAAGAGTAGTGCCTAAGTTCCAGATCCTCTTGCCCTAATTTACCAAACATACATAACTAATTAATATCTAGACACAGAATGATATATACAACCAAATTATCAATTTATTTAGGTACTTAGAAAATAATACCCATTAGAGATTATTTTCAATTCACACTGATTGCCAAGAAATACTATTGTTATCATTTCATAGATTTTTGAAATGGTTCAAAATTAGATAATTTTGAAAATGCTAGATTAGAAAACTCACAGGATACGATTAGTCTAAATACTGATGTCCTGATGTAAAATTATTTTTGCAAAATGAGATTAAGAGACCTTGCATTCTGGTTGGAAGACACTTAATTTCTGATTAGATGACTGGAAGAAACTGTTAGGTTCTGAATGCTTGTCTGGAAGAAACTGTCAGAGTGTTGATATTTTCCAGGGGTTATGGCTCCTGGACACACAGTAATTCTATTTGGTTCTGTGATAAAACAGGTGGGTCCTGTGTTCTCCTTCAGGAATACAGGAGCTTTACTTGTGATTTTATAGCTGGCTTTAAAAATAAGTAAGTAAAAAGTAAACCTGCCATTAGACTACACAGGGTCTGATTTCAGTGGGTGTCAAGGGTGCACAGTACCTCGGAAAATCAGGCTCCCTGACTTCATTTCTCCTGAAGGAAAAATTAGAATACAGAGCCATAAAGCAACAGCTCTCAACATGTGAGTCATGACCTTGAGAAGAAGTTACCAGTTTCTGTTCTACCACCCTGTCTCTGGTGACGGTCTTCCACTGGTGTGATTTATTCAGTCCCTTCCAAATGGCTCACAAGTGTCAGCACTGCTCCATAAACAATGGCACCAGTTCCTGGGGGGACTCCTTTGAAGTTCCTTTGGACCTCTCCATCCCCTTTGAAAGAATATGAAAACTGGCATGAAGAGTTCCAAGGTGCATCTGAGTGGCTGAATGTAAATTTGTAGTATGAAAAAGGATAGAAACCACTGCGATAAAGGTGCCCTGGCTATATAGGATGCCAGCTGCTGAATAGAGAAGCAATTAGAAATGTGCCCAAACCAAAACCACTCCAGGCCCCCAAAACGCCCAAACTCTGAAGTGTTTGAAATCCAGATCCTAATGATGTAGCTCAGGCAGAATCTATTCTAGGAGATAAGAAGAGGAAACATTTCTGCTTGGGGTCAGGGGCTCGGCTATTCAGTACAAATCAGCAAGTCATACATGGACTGCACCTAGTTTATACAGCATCTGAGAGAAAGGGAGAGGGAGATTGGTGTGTTATATGTAGATGTGTTTCTACTAAGAAAACACCAAGTGAACTGCAGTATTAGGGTCTTATAGCTCAAAGGATTGGTGTTACATTAAGGTCCAGGTTGTACCTGCCTTTGTATGAGTGCACAGGATGGGGGAGGATGGTCCACAGAGTGTCCTGTGGCAGCAAGCTAACTCAGAGAGCCAAGAAGGGTTGGGAAGGAAGGGTCATGCCCTCAGCCCCCCTCCACAGTAGACCGCTTAGCTAGCTAGTCACAGACCAGGGAGTGCACCAATCCAGGAGATGGAGCAGCATGTGCTGCAGAGTTCCAAGAGGGTTTATGACCCAAAGACACAATCCCTCCTGGAACTCCCATTGGAGTGATGCTAAATTCCTTACTGCTATCATTATGGGTCAGTTGTGTACAATTTGGCCCTTGATGCATTATAAGTATTGGACATTATGAGAACTGGCTAGACCCTGCCATAATGTCCTGTTACTTTGAAACATTTTTAAAAAACCTCATTCATAATTGTTTGCTTTCTTCCGTGCTTCCAATAATCAGAGCTGCTGCAAAGTATGTGTTCTTTCCATAATTACCTTGACAGCAAGAGCATTAAGAAAAGAGCAGGGTCTGTTGTAGGGTTTTGCTTTCCACTGCTGGTACTTACATGCACAAACTGAGTGGTTTGGGTACTCCTCAGAAAAGAGGTACATGCTGAAAAATGTGTTCACAGCTGGAAAGATCTGCACCGTGAAAAAGCTGGTTTCAGAGAGTGATGAATTCGGTTGTAAAGGAATCACTTACAAAGGGGTTCACTGGAGCTTTGAGCTAGACCACAGGATGTTAACCTTATAATAGATCTTATGAGAGGGTTTAGTACTGAATATTCAATATAAAAACCCCTTTCCATTTTAACTAAGGATTTGAGTTTTGTCTGTTACAGCTGTCCCACTGCTGCATTCCTTTGTTTTTCCCCTCTCCTTTCTGTTTGTCCTGTGTGGCCGCTCCTCCCGGCCATTGTGCTAACTAAAATCACAGCCCTATTCATAGGAATGGCTTGTACAGACTAACTGGAGCCATTGCTCTGCCTAGGGAGGGGGCTTCTTGCTTCTTTGTTTGGTTCCTTTGGTCAGGCCCCGGGCTCAGTGTGGGGGGCGCTGCCCAGAAATGCAAGACCTGAAGTGGCCAACTAATTAAGCATATGAGTCATACCTGTGGCTCAGAACATGCCCAGGCATGCCTATGCTTACCTGCAGCCTTTCCCTGCCTTCTCTCCTCCCCTGTATCAAGAGGAGCCAATCAAAAGTACTGGTGGGAAACTGCCTGAGTTTGCCTTTAAAGCCGGACATTTTCTGAACAGACCTCGGAGAAGGTCCTTGCTTTGCCACCTGGTCTGATCAGCTAGGGGTCTTTGGGGGGCCCTCTCCCCGCTCTCATTTGTTTTTGAGCGTACTCCCATTTTTAAACTCCCCTCCCACAAATAACAACATTTGTGCCTGGAGATCTCCTGATTATTGTAAGCTAATTGAGTCCTCTCTCCATCCTCCAATGCTACTGCCGTTCCTGTCTCTGTGCTTGCTGCTGCAAGAACTCCCTCTTGCAAACTCCCCCTGTCCTAGCTGCTGGCCTTGTTTTCCCAGCAGACAGACCCAAGCTAACTCCTTGGTCTGTATCTGTAATCTGTTTCTTGCTCCGCAGCGCCTTTGCTGCTGGAAATAAGCCTGTGCCGCTGCTAGGCTGTGCCTTCCTGGACTGTACCCTGGGCTGCCGGCTTGCAGCCACCCCACTGCTGCAGGCACCACTAGTTAACCACCACCCCCCTCCCTCCCCCCCCCCGGGGCTGTACCCTGGGCACACACCACTCTGCCCTCCGGAACTGCTCCCCCTCCCGATCAAAGAAGTGGCATAGTGTAAGATGCACCTATTAGAATCAGGTTCTTAGTCTAGATAAGTTGTAATTTCATTTTGCATAGCTGTGGTTAAGTTAGGGTTTAAAGAATTGTTTGTATTGTGCTCTGTATGTTAGGTTTAAAAAAAATTATTGCATTGTGTTCTGTTACTTGCTAATTTGTGTAGTCTTTGTTAAGTTAGATCATAGATAAGATTTTACTGTGTTCTGTATAATTGTGGTTAAGTCTGTCTTCCTGCTGCCCTAAACCCCCCGCCCCGAGCTTGCCCGTGTCTCCCCCCGAGCTCCCCAGTCACTCGTTGCAGTCTCTCTGCTGTTTAAACTTGCAGCCTGTCTGCTCTCTGTGTCTCCCTGAGTTTAAATCTCCCTCCGCAGCACCTCTGCCTTTGGTCTCTGCTCCACCACGTGCTCCTCTTCCCCCCGCCCCAACCTCACTCCTCTACCACTGCCTTTCTTTCTCTCTCTCTCTCTCTCTCTTTTAATCCCTTCCCCCACGTGCTCACCCCGCTCCTGCTGCTGCCAAACCTCAATTGTATTACTGAAGTCTAGCATAAAACCCCATTGTTTACCCTTTTTCTCTCTAACACACCTCACATTTTACATTTACACCACTGTGACACATTTTTTACCTAGAGTTGTTGGTTATTTAACACATTTTACCCATAACGGTTATATGCTGCTGTGACACACCCTTTACATAGGAACTGTTAGCTACCTGTTACATTTATACTTCAGTGTTAATTGGTTACCAACTGTATTGTACCCCACTATTGAAACCCCCCATCCTATTTACTAAAAGAAACCCCTCCCCAATTGTCTACCTTAACAAACCCCATACCCCTCACTATTGAATTTTCCCTGATTTTGCATTTTCTTAATAAAGTTTATTTTGCACCCCACCAGTGCAGTAGTTGTCCCCCAACCAAGATCCCCTACCTGCTGGCAGGGTCAAGTTTCAGCCTGCACAATCAAATTCTTTGCTGGTGTAAGCCCTTTGAAATCAATGGTTTTATATCAAGCATGGAGATGGCCCTCATTCCCTGGGCTGGTGTGATGGAGTCTATCAGGCCTTCTCTGCCCCCTGGTGGAGGTACTAGTGCCCTGATACTCCCTGCCCAAGAAAAATCCACTCAGACCAGGCAACCACAAGACATCCTCCAGAGACCTAGAAGGGCCTTAAGGAAATACTGACCAATCAAGAACCAGTAGGCCAGTTAAAAAGGCTCCATGCTTTTGCTTAGAGCTGGAGTTGGGTGAGACTGGGACAGAGAGCTGGAGCTCCTCAATGCTAACCCAGAACCATGTCAGGACCCCGCCCTTAGTGCTGCAATTAAGTGCTTTCATTTGAAGATATGCAGTGTTGTTGTAGCCATGATGGTTGCAGTATATGAGAGAGACAATGTGGGAGAGGTAATATGTTTTATTGGACCAACTTCTCTTGGTGAGAAAGACAAGCTTTTGAGCGACACAGAGCTCTTCTGTAGGCCCTGAAGAAGAGCTGACCTGAAAAAGAGCTCTGTGTAGCTTGAGAGCTTGTCTCTCTCACCAACAGAAGTTGGTCCCATGGAAGATATTACCTCACCCAACTTGTCTCTCTTCATTTGAAGGGGTCCCCCCCCTCTTTGTTTAAAAGTATAGACAGTCAAATCATGAGTTGCTATTTTGCTACTTGATGGTTTAGAGCAGGGATCAGCAACCTTTGGCATGTGGCCCGACAGGGTAAGCACCCTGGCGAGCTGGGCCAGTTTGTTTACCTGCCGCGTCCGCAGGTTCGGCTGATCGTGGCTCCCACTGGCTGTGGTTCGCCACTCCAGGCCAATGGGGGCGGCGGGAAGTGGCGGCCAGCACATCCCTCGGCCCACGCCGCTTCCCGCCGCCCCCATTGGCCTGGGACAGTGAACCTCGGCCAGAGGGAGCCACGATCGGCTGAACCTGCTGACGTGGCAGGTAAACAAACCGGCCCAGCCCGCCAGGGTGTTTACCCTGGCGGGCCGCGGGCCAAAGGTTGCCGATCCCTGCTTTAGAGATTGATGCCAAACTTACAGCATAGACTACCCTGCCTCACCTTGCAGACTAAGGTGGGCAGTGCCTGCCATGTGTGGTCCTGACAGAGGCATTGCGGAGCAGTCCTGCCTCCCACAGCTGGAAGCAGCTTGCTTGGTGTTTTCAGGAGGGCCCTGTGTTGTTCTTGAGTGTGCCTTTGTGGCAGATGTTTGGGACACTACAGAGGAAGGGAAGCAAAGAGGGGGAAATAATGATAGGTGAGAGCAACTGCACTGCTCACCTCTTCTCCCAAAACACACCATATAACCATCTCTGGTACAAAGTTTTCAGTATTAAAACCTTTAGATCTAAAGTGAGGCTAATGTAACCCCACAAGGAAATTCTGCAGCAGTCTAAAAACAATCCTTCAAACTCTGAAAAAACTCACAAGTGACCAACAAATGCGTGCAAATAAAGCAAGCAAGCTAGGTTTAGCTTTTTAAAGGAGCCTAAGGCAGCCGGGGCCATATTTTCAAAAACTCCCGCCAACTCCAATTGAGAACAATGGAGAATACCTGCCACTCCCATTATTGAGAACTAAGTGCTGAGTGCTTTTGAAAATCAGGTACTAGGTGCTCAAATATCACTGAAATTTAATGGAATTTGGGTGCCTTTAGGCTCCTTTGAAAATCCCAGCCCTTGCTTAGACTCTTGCAAACACCTTGTTGCACCCCTTCCTCCTAAATCCTATGAACTCCACAGTCCCCCGGAACCTCTCCACATAAACCATGTTAGAACTGATCAACATTTTGTGGTTAATGTTCCATCTTGTCCAGATCCCTGCTGGTATGCATGTAAAGTCAAGATTACTAGAGCCAGGAAATTCAGAGTGAATTCACAGACTAGTGAGGAATGTGAAACCAGCACAATGACTGGTCTGAAGAATGAGAGGGTGGAGGTGCTAGTCTCACTACTAAAATACTTGGATTTTGAAGGTTTATTCTACAAACTCTTGGTTCTTTTTTTAACCATTTACAAACATATCTTCTGGGCCAGATACTCAGCTGGTATAAACTTGGATAGTTCCATTGAATAAAATGGAGCTATGCTGATTTATACCAGCTAAGAAGCTGGTCTTCTTTGCTTTATTGTTGTAAATGGTGGAAGTGTCTGATTCTTCACTCATTTGCATCATGTTTTATTCTGGTGAAACTCATTGACTTCAGTGGAGTTACTTTCTGGTTTATACTGATGTGAGAACAAAATCAAATACTAAATCTCTTCTGGTAGGTTATGCATTGTGTGTCACAGACTGTGTTTAAGAGATATATCCAGTAGACAAAAAAGTTTAGTGCAATTTCTAATGGCTTAGCCAGCTGGTGACTCTCCTGCTCTCTCTTTTGTTTACCTAGTGGAAGCCCTACCTGAGGACTATGGGGGATCTGGTTAAGTCTCAGCTGTGGTGGTGAACATAGAGAAGCAAGTACTATGAACACAGCTACTGTATGGGAGAGTCTAGTAACAGGCTATGGTTACTTTTACTATGTCACTTGGCCTTTGTTTGACAGACACCATAGTCTCTTAAGTAAGTGTTTCATAGAATCATAGAAGATTAGGGTTGGAAGAGACCTCAGGAGGTCATCTAGTCCAACCCCCTTTTCAAAGCAGGACCAACTGCAACTGAATCATTCCAGCCAGGGCTTTGTGAAGCCAAGCCTTAAAAACCTCTAAGGATGGATAGTTGGCTCATTTACATACATTCTTTCAAAATATATATTTGTATATACTTATTAATATCCAAACTATTGGTGAGGAAATCCTCAGAGATCCTGCTATTTCCCCACCTCCTTCCTCGCACCTTCAAGTTTGCATGCCATTAATCATCCATCTGGCTAGGAGAACGGGAGTCTGGCAATGTTGCCCCTGAGTAAAGCAGCCTAGAGGGGTCTCCTTAAGCTAAGCTAAGGGGGTGCTAGAAGGTAACTTAATGCCAGGCAAATTATGGCAAAGAATTCAGGCTTCATAATTGCCCCCGGGGAGGTAATGTGGATGGGAAGCCCTGTGGAGCTAGAATTTCTCTTCCCCCTGGTAGGTGGAACTTAGTACTGGAACGTCTTCTGAGAAAGCTTGTCATGGGAATAAAATTCTCAAGGCATCCATCCTCCCCCATCTCAGGACTCACCGAGCTGTTACTTATTGTTACCGTTATTTTATGTGCGCTGGTCACAGACCCCTACTGGTTGTCTCCTTGAAATCACAGGCTTGCCAGCTGCCTCAGCTACCCCCAGAGTGGGCCCTTGATGCTGCTCCTGGGGATGGAGGTGTGTGTGCAGAGGCTGCTCAGATTCTTTGGCACTTGCCCGAAAGAGCACTGAGAAGGCAGACTGAGAGCATCATGCTTTGATCTTAGCTCTATTCTGTACTGTCATTGGAAGGAGGATGGAGGCACGGAGAATCAACAACCCTGCATGCCCCTCCATCCCAGTCTGCACTCTATGGTGCTTCTGTATTGAGATTCCAGCCCCTATCCCTGTAACGCCACCCACCCCCTGCTGCTCTCTCCTTTATGCTGTGGGACAGAAGGAAATAAAAAAGGCATCTATTATAAAGGGGGTTTGTTTGCTGACAGAAAGGAAAGGAGATTTAACAGGTGGGGCATAGCCCCATGAATCCTTCATTGCTAGTCTTTGTCTAAGTACATCTCAGGTACCAAGTGCATCTCAGGTACATAACTTAAAATCAGCTACACTCATCTTTTAGCAAAGAAAAAGAAATGGCTCCTGGATGAAGACTCTTTGATCTAAATTTTCAAACATAGATGATCAAACTGAACTTGCAAAATTACATGCTAATATGTGCAAACCGTTAAGTGAGCATGCAAATACATATTTACATACAGAATTAGATGTTTGTACATGTCTTTTTGTATTTTTCAGGCACAATTTAGGATTTTTTTTTTAAATTTGGCCCTCTGTTTCTATCTGGACTAATATTGTACAGGTGAGTTAGAAGCCTCTGAAAAATGGGGGTTAGTTACAGTGGAAATATTGATGCAACATTAGCTAACATGGCAAGGTCTATGTTATAACAACACTGGGAGGAATGAGATTTCAATAACCAGAATCTTTCTAAGCTGGGATGTTGGAGAAATCTTTCTGAAGTGTAATTAATTTGTAAATGCCTGATTTGTGCAAGTTAGATCTGTCCAATTATCAGACGCAGACCTACTCATGCATGCTTTGCTTTCATGACAATATTTATACAGAAAACTATTATATTATCAACCTACACATCTAACTTCCAATCAGATTGCTACTGCTGTGCCAAACAAAGACAAATGGAAACCCACATTCCTACCAGAGTGAAGGGGTTTAAGTGAATTATTCTTTGACGTTAATAGGATAACATGTCTGCCTTGTAACAACCAGCAAGTTTGGGAGGGATTCTGTCTCTGTTAGTGTGGTGTAGACTGGTTGCTAATATCATCAGCATTCAGTCTGAGATCCCAACTTGCAGATAAATATTCTTGAAGTGGACTGCTAGAGTTTGACTGGGAGAGAATTGGGCTTTATCTAGCACTTTTAATAAAAAGTAATAACACGAACAAACAAAACAAACAAAACCACAGATTTTTGTGTGTGTGGTTGAAAGTCATAAGGCCTGATGTTGCTCCCATTGACGTTCACAGCAAAATTCCCATTCACTTCAACTGAGCAAAAGTGAGCTCATAAAAAGCCCTTTACCTATTTACTATTCTAGTTCCCTCTCCCCCGTTCCCTCCAACTTACTTCCTCCCCTTCTTTCCAGGTATAGGACTGCAGAGGACTATTCTATTATTATCAGGGAGATCAGGTTTCTGTATCTGGGAGGATTCAAAGAAAAAAAATTGTTCTTCTGAAGATAAGAAAAACCTTCAATAAGAACTGTGGATATGTCTAGACTGGGAAAATAGGTCATGTTTAAAAATGTGTTAGCAAACACATTTTAACTAACCTGTTTTGAAACTTTTGTAGATAGGGTTTAACACTGTTCTTCAGCATTTGTTCAGGCAAAATTCCCAGACTAGTCAAAGGCAAGTTGTTCTTTGGCTGGTTGAAGTTAAAGCCTAGGGGAGCCTACACACACAGACATTCACACCTAAACTCTGTCTAGGAAAATAGGTCACATTTTAAAATGTGTTAACTAATGCACTTTAACTAAACATGTTTTTAAACACTAGTGTAGATAGTACACTGGTGGAAGTTGTCTTCCATAGAATTTTAAAAGATGCAGTCAGATCAAGCTAGCTAACGTGATCTAACAGCATGGTGCCTTAGATCCTAGTCATGATAAGGCCTTTGACTTCACATTTGAAGTTATTTTCTCCTTTTGATTAGTCTGGGAGTTTCACTTGAACAAATACTGAAGAACTTGTGTGCACGGATAGGGCTCTATGAACTTTTGCAACTCTACAGACATGTTATTTGTCACAAAATGAACCTTTTCTGCAGAATTTTACTATCCATATAAGATTTAGTTTAAAAATAATTATATTTCTAGACTTTACTGTTGCTAAGAAAACTTTGCCTAACATGAATTGAATGTAAATTAAACAAATTGAGTGTTGCCTTCTTGAATGTGCAGACAGCCTGAAACAACAGCTCTGGGATACATGAAAGGCTCCATTCGGCTAAATAGATTGTTCACTCTGAAACCTAATGATAAATTCAAAAAGTTAACAGTGCTAACTTTTTTTCATTGCTGATGATTTTAGTAGAGTTGTACAGCTGCTGTGTTTTCCAACAGTCCCAAACTGCCTCTCGTGACTTTTTGAGTGCCAAAAGCCCTACTCAGCTGCCAAAATCTCCTGAAAACCACTGAAAACTTTATAGTAAGCTTGTATCTTCCTAGTCCAAAACTCTGTGGCACACTGAAAAATGAAAATGTAAGGGTTAAGTAAACTAAATTAAATTTAATATCACATTAAATAACACAGGGATTACAGTACTAATTGTATTCTTTATGTTCACATTTAATTAAATAAAAACTCCCTTTATTACCTCACTTGAATCTGCCACAGGATTTCTAGTCTCCTGCACCGGCATGCCACAGAAACCAAGAGGTCTTGCAGCTTGCACAGAGCATATGGGCCATATAAATGGGCATATACGCTATGTATCTATACACACACTGTATACACACTCAGAAAGAGAGAGGGAGAGCATGCCTCTGCTTTATTTGGCTGCTCATCACTGTGAAAATTCATATAAAGTACCAAAAAAGGCAAGAACACAAGAATCCTAAACCATAGTTCTCAGGTTCATCATTATTCATTGAGGTGGATCTGATAGCTGGATAGAGCCATATTTTTCTTTTCTTTTCTGCATGAGGAATACACTTTGGCTCAGAGCATGGGGACAGCATGAAAGGCAACAGAGAAAGTCAAATACAGAAGCTGTGAAAGCTTCTAAATTCACATCAATTGGTTTATAGTTTTTGCACTTATATACTGAGCTGGGACAATGACATAGACAATATCCATGCAATTGAGAATAAAGTTGGGCTGCATGGTCTGTTTGGGTTGAAAACTGCTGTTTTATGTTGTTTTCATTTTTTGAACCGTGTGTGTGTGTGAAGAATTCTTTTAAAAAAAATTATTATTCAAGCGCATGCTGAAATGGAATCTTGCTATTCTTACATCATTTTTCATTGGATTGTTGCAACCCATAAAGAAATCCAATTAAATTTTCCTTGCAGGCAGAGAGATTCATTCAGCGGGCCTTTATAAAGCTGGCTTGTTGTATTGTATGTCATGTCTATGAATTGAGAAGCATAGAGGCCCTGTCCCATTCGTTGTCCTGTGTGACAAGATGTAGAGAGAGAGAGAGTCCGCCAGCAGTGTTTCAAAGAGCTGAATTATCAGATAACATAAAGGCTTTGCCATCATTTCTGCTGCTGTGGTTTAGCATATGCACACGCCAGTGCATCTACTGAACAATTTTGAACACTGTATGGTTAACATATTACCCTCTGGATCTTTGAGTTTTCACTGTCATTATTTTGGGGACATCTGATTCAGGGTTTTATGCTATGTTGAAGATATATAAATAATGTTCATAGAGGCATTTTTTAAGGTTAATATACTATACTCACAGACTACATGAAAGAAGAACATTATTTTACTACCTTAGAAAGAAAAATACAAAATGTTGTGGAATTAGATTATAGTGCATTAATCTCTATATTGTCAGTGTCTATTTGCATTGTTTGTTTGTGTTTCCTGTTACTGACTTAAATAGCATAAGGGAATCTAGACTATTGTTAACACGTGGGACCTGTTCCTCCTCCCACTGATAGCAATGGCTAAACCTGCAGTATAATTGGGATCAGACCCACAATGCTTGCGTTTTCCATATCCATATCATATAAACACATACGCACAGCGAATTTCATTAAAAATTGGAGATTTCTCCATCTATAGTAGTAAAATATTTGCCTTCTAAGTGTAGGGGATATTCCAAATACCTTAATAAATCTGTTTTAACTCACTTGGTGTTCTTTGTGGTTATAAGTGCCAAGAAAGAAAGGCATGTAGCAAATAATATTCTATAGACTCACTGTAAATTCCATCTCAAAGCCAATGGCTATGTTAAAGAATCACAGCATATGATCCAAATGCGTAAGAGAGAGAACTGACATCTCAAAAGCAAGTACTGTCTCTCACCTCCTACCACTTCCCTCTCTTCCCTGTCCTGCAAGTGGAAAGTGGAACAAAATAATGGCATCAGAGACTCTGGGGATGTTAAAGGCCTAGTTAGGCAATCTAGTAATGCATCTCTCAGCTAGTGCAGTATTGATTCCTATTCTATATTTATTAATGTTTTGTCTAGTCTAGTTTTAAATGTGCCAAGTGATCACTTCCCTTGGGAGATTATTGCACAGTCTAATATTGTGGTGATGGGCATATTACAGTCCTGATCCAGCCAAAGCCTTTAAGCACACCTGTGACTTTAAGCACATGAATAGCACCATTCACATGCTTAAAATTACACATATGCTTAAGTACTTTGTGGGATCAGGGCCCATAAGAACATGGATAGATAGATCTCACTGCCTGGAATCTTCTCCTGATATTCACTCTAACTTTTTCTTTTCTTCATTTCATCTAATTACTTCTAATTACTACATCCTTTTTAACTAAGGTAAATAATTAATTAAAATTTTCATTGACTTAATGGGAGCCATGAACACACATTAAAGGACAAATTTTGGCCTTTAATAAAAAAATAAGCTATTGTTTCACCAAGAAGACCCCAGAAATGTCAGCCTATAAACTTGCTTTCACATGGAAGTTGGAAATAGATTTGTTTGTAATGATGATTTGTCCCAAAAGACTCCTGTAAGGATGGAACGTAGGGATGGCATTTGTATTGTTTCTTTACTAACTCAGTAGAAAAGAATATTTAAAAAGAAAGAAATTCAGAGAGTGACTCTAGACCCGTTTTCACAATGGTTGAGACCATCCTAGCAAGACCTGTGTTTAAACACAAGTTTTGTTGTCACAGTTCTAGCGTAATTAATGAGGACATGATCTGTTTTTTTCTGGTTTGGTGAGTTGTACACTGTCTGTATCATGGTTTTATAACATAAAAATCTCAGTCCATGCTGATCAGAGATACCAGGTGTGAATGGTCTGTTTGTAGAAAGGTTTCACTGCCGTGTGGATTGGTCCTAAATGTTCACTTTTCTCCTTTGGAAGAGATTGTCAGAAAGGAGTTGTGCCAGGGATTGGTTTGAAGACTTTTTTTGAGTATAATATCTATAAATGAGTTGGATGTAATTTAGCAAATGATGAGAAACAGTGCTAGTAGATTGACAGCTTTTGGGATCAATGACAAGGCCAATAAATGGATAATATAGCTTAATGTAGATTAATGTAACATAGTATATCAGGTGGCAACAAACAAAAAGTATTTAGCACATATTACAGGGAAAAGACTCAGGCAGTGAAATGAATAAAAAGACATTTCAAGTTTGGGTAGAAAATATCCTTGGTTTTAGCCACTGTCCCATTGGAAAAAGGGAAATGAGAGACACTGGGATTCAGTCCATGAACAGAGGGATGCAGTATACATCAAAATAAATTGCCACTGTAGATGATTATGATCAGATGTCATCCAGAGCACTGTGTTTTGTTTAGGTCACTTTTTCATATTCAGAGGAACATTTCCCTGGAAAGAATATAGCCAAGGATGAACATGACTGATTACAGGTTTTAATAATATTTGAGATGGAATGTTTCCTCAGTGGACAGAGTCAGTATTAAATAAAGTCTCCATGCCTTTCTCTGACCTTTACTAGGTATGGTGTGAAAGAGAGAATAGTAAAACACATATAAAAGAAGTAGCGTAGTTTAGTGGTACTGCTCACAGGACTGGAATCCTGCCATTCCTGAGTTCTTGTTCCATCTTCCATTGGCTCATTTTTTGACCTTGGACCAGTTTTCAAACTTGGGGTCAAACTAAGGTTACGTATCCAAATCCATATAAATAACATGGGTTGGATTTTCAGATATGTTGATCTTTTGGCCTATCAGACTCTTCTGTCCCAGCCAGCAGCTTGGTTTCACATATGTCAGTAGCTTTTCAGGCTGGGGAGGGCACTTGTCCTCTTTTCTCTCACTGACTACACTGAGGAGATCACTGGGCTGGACTGATCCCACTGGCCTGATCCCAGCATCATTCCTCATTCCTCCTGCTGCATTATATGTCAGTGAGGAAGCATCCAATTCAATCTTGAGTGGTGAGTATGGAGCTTGGTGGCTGCAGCTGAGGTAGATTTCCCTGCACTTCAGGATTACTGCCCCTCAGTGATCATGGAACCAGGATTCTGAACCCTGTGCGGTGGAGAAGGTATAGGTCAAGAATTGGTCCTCTACCAGCTGCCTCCTTAGGCAGAGAGAAGGGAATTGCATTTGTGAGAACACATATGGAACAGAGAAGACTATTGTGCCTTCTAATATATGGAAGCCATTTACTTCAGAATAGTTTGTATAACCCAGTAAAATGGTACCAAGTCACTGCAATAGAGTATTGAACTCTCTAACTTAACCTGCCTGCAGCATCATACAATAAAAGAACTAATTTGGGGCAGATACATTGTTTTTTCTTCTCCAGAGTGCTACAATCATCACTGAGAAGGTGTGAAGTTAGACTCAGTAACCCACAGGAAAGTGCTCTGAAATACACCTGGGAGTCAATCCCGGCCTCAAACACTTATATCTCCCAGGGGCAGAAATTGTGGTGCTCTCAGTTCCAAGGAGATAGGACAAGCCTTGTGTCATTCAACACTGACACTTACTGGCAGGACAGGAGAGCTTAGCTTTCCAGAGCTCAGCTTAGACCCTCTGGCACAAAGGTACATTTGCAGTGACACGTGGCCTGTATTCCAGGAGATGTGTAGATAGGAGAAGCAAAAGAGGACTGTCATGAAGTGGCAGATTTGACCCAAACTCCCCTGTTGTGAGATCTGGATTTCAAGATCCAAGCAGGTTCCTCAACTGGAAAAATATCTAGCCTGCACGACATGGTTCCCCAGAGAGCATGGCCAAACAGTGGCTGTGTAGGGGTAGGGAAACTTCAAACTGGGATAAGACCGGAGAGGGAAGAGACTGGCAAAAAATACATCAAAAAGAGAATCTTAGGGGGAAAAATTACATTGGATCGAATATCTGATCTGTTTAATTGCTGGATCCTGGCCAGGATCTTGCTTAATTTCTGATGCCAATCAGTCCTACGGGGAGCTTTGATTAAGAGCACATCTATATCCATGTAAATATTCCATGCCATTGCTAAAAACTGGGCTGAGGTTCAGCTGTAACCGTAGCTTGACAAACACACGAGTGAAATGAACAGAGTAAACAGCTAGCCTTTTTGACTCCGGAGAAAGATTTAGAGATAACATGTAGCAGTTGGAATCCAGACAGTTAAGTGATACAGAGGATTCCAAAAGAAGAAAGAAAGGAAAAAGCAGGGCTGGGCGGTTTTTCTCTGAAATGTATTTTACATACTCAAAAAGAAAAATGTGTGTAATTTGGACCCCAAATGCAGGCCGAAGTGACAACTTCTAATAGAGGAAACTTGATTTAATGGTGGGTTTATAAACTAAACAAATTTACTGTAGTCTCTAAATGAGTCCCATGACAAGATCCAAACATTTTTTTAAAGCTGAATAACAAATACTGTATGTTAAGGAGGGAAATTGAGATGGTTTTTAAGCTGATGGTCCTTAGAAATATATATACGGTCTTTTTTTATAGCTGTTGGCATATAAAATAAGTCATTATTCTAAATAGAAAAATATTGATGATGTCATAGGAGCCATTGAAGGACACATCAAGCCAATCTGATGAACTGGGAAATCAATAGATATTTTCCAAACGAGATGGCATGTCTTTTAATTGGTTGTGTGAACATGATATACTGCAGAGTGCAAATGTTTAAAGTTAATTTTCATTTGGCTTGGAGTTTTTATGTGTGTTTCCATTATTTCTTTATATATCAGGGTTTTTTGTTTTGTTTTTTGCTTGCATATAAATATCACATGAGTACAGATCATAACTTTGCATTTTAGGCACTCAAATACTACAATATTGGGAGCCATATAAGTACCTACAAAGACAGGGAGATACAGTATATTTCACCCCAATAGCTCTACAAATGCATTAAGGAGGGGTCTCAACACCTGTCTGAGTCAGGCAGGTATCCCAATTTCATCCATTTTACAGATGGGTAAGGGACTGGTCTAATGTTGCTCCACAAGAGAGTGGCAGAAACCAGACTGGAACGCAGAGGCCTGACTCCTACACCCTTACTCTAAGCACTAGATCACAGTAGTGCCATATACAGCTGAAGCATCACATCAATATATAATCCAGGTATTATAAAATACACCTCCCTCAAAATCCTTATTACAATAGAAATTAATCAGTGCTGGATGAGTGGGGTGGATGGAACGGGAGGGGGCCTTCACATACAGAACGCTTTAGTTGTCTCGTTTTAAGTTTAAATAGGTTTTAAAAGAAGAGATGCTGGTAAATGTTAGTTTATTCTGAAAACAGTTGGTATTATTTCATAAGCATCAACTTTCCAACCCTCCTAATGGATTTTATGGGACGGGGGGGAGGAGGCCTACACATGCATGAAATATTGGCATTTTCATCTGTAGCTATATATATATATATATATATATTTAAATTTAATGTTTTGTGTGGCGTTTGTATTAGTAAAAGGTGCTGCCTTAACTAAAATCTTCTGTTTATCTACCGAATTGGCACAGTACAGTTTTTCCACTGCCCTAACCAGTGTGCTCCAGTGTTGACTTGGAGGGGCGGGAGGGGATTTCAGCCTCAGTGTATGATCCACCTTTGGCCTCTTCACTGAGCCTGTTATGAAAGGTGGCAATTAGCGCTAGTTATGATTGTGGTTTTGTGAAGAAGGCCTCTACCATAGTCCTGCCATGAGTGCAGGGAACTGGACTAGATGACCTCTTAAAGTCCCTTCCAGTGCTATGATTCTACGATTCTACCTATGTCCACTGGGAACTGTACTGTGACCACTAAACTCACTTTCTGTAGGCCACATAGAACAGCTTTACATTTATTTGCCCTAAACCTCCTGCAGTTTGCCCCCTAAAACTGTTCACTGAGGCCCAGATGGTGAACCCCTTACACAATGCTCCCAGTGGGACTACACATTTGAGGAAATGCTCACCAATGCTAGTGAGTGATTCACAGCCTGGCTCTATGAGATACCATTTCATCCACTGCTTGGTTATAGTTCACTTTCTCCTTATCTAGCAATACTGCAGAATCAGTAAGGAGAAGAAATGCAGGTCTCTTCTCTACCTCTGTCTCTCCATTTGGCACTATAGATGGGGTCATATTTTATTTTCATTGTAACAATTGCAGATGCCTTGAGAACATGTACGTGTCAATTTTAAAATGTGCTTCTTAAAGCTATGTGCATTCCAGAAGTATTACACAGGGTTTTGTACACTTGGCTTGCCTACGGTCAAGTATTGTGCATTACAATACATGGGATGAAATCTTGGCTCCATTGACATCAATGGCAAAACTCTCGTTGATTTCAATAGAATCAGGATTTAGATCATTGTATTCAAATTCCCAGAACCATCAGAATCCACTCGGGATTGAGTGGATGGATGAATGGAAGAAGGAAGTCCTCTTTTTCCACCCTTCAAGAATTTCCAGCAACCTGACATTTCCCAACCTCAGCTTTTTGTTCCCCTAGTCTGTCTTGGCTTACCACTGCTTTACAGTCTCTCGATATTTTCTTTTACAAGTGCTGTGTGTCCGCTGAGCATGAGCTCCAGCTCTTCAACTTAGTTGTCTGCTTCCTGTAATCATGAACCTCAGTTTGCCAGTCTTATGCCATGTAGCTGGAATTGCTTCTAGCATTTAGTATAGGTCAGTATAGGATGTCCTTTGTTATAGTATCTAAAATGCTGATATTTGCCAGTTTCCTATGGGAAATATTGTTTGAAAACCACATTTTCACCTCATGAGGATGTGAGACCAAAAGCAAGATACAACCTGTCATCTCCCAACTAGTCGAAGTTAGGGATGGACATGGTACAACTTTCAGAAATCCCAGATTTCTTCCAATTCTGCATCTCTATTTTCCCTACAGTTAAGAGTGTCAAAACAAGCCAGTAGCCACAATAGGAGCCAAGTTATTAAAAGTGTCCGCTAAACTTTGCACCCATAAAACTGTGCATCTACACATTTGCCTGCACAAAATATGTATGAATGGCCTTTAATTGGACAGTTTACTGTATAAATCAGGCCACTTCACAACTAACTAAGGAAATTCCATGTGCAAATGTCGATTGGAATGAACAGATGTGGTCTTTGCGCTTGTACCATTCAGATGTGTGAGGTTTTAAGCTGTGGTTTGAAAAGTTGCCTTCCCATTTCAAAAGTAAGAAAAGAAAAAGGCCTCTAAGCAGCAAGCCATTGGACACAGAGAGGTCAGCTGCTTCTGCAGCCACATGTGCAATTGCTAACAGATAAATGTAACGTTCGTTACCTTCAGCAGTTTGGAAGGCTCTTTGCGAACTGTAAATGTAAAGTGGTTTTTTTTTAAAACCATCTTAACTATAATCCCCTGAAAGAGTAATAGCTGAATTCCTTTCTTATCTCTTGTTTATTTTTAATGTACCTTGGCTGCATTTCGTTAGGGATGTTGCTTTTTGCTTGTTGAACAGAGATTTAATATCATTTTTTGAATCTTTAACACCATTCCTCTGGAAGGAAACCTATTCTCTGTACTGTTTTGAAAAATGCAACAGAAGCTCTAATCATTAAGTGAGTCTGAATATAATTAATAAAACTACTGAGTTGTTTCACTAGGGAACATATGGGGGGGGGAGACGGCATTTTCTTGTAATAAATAGTTACAGTGATGAACAAGTATTTCTTGTTCATAAAATAATAGTGATGGGTGAACCTCCAAATATATTGTTCAGTTTGGTTGAAAATCCCAAAATTAGAAAGTGTATCTAGGCTTATCTGAGCCTGTTTGTTCTGGTGATCTCATGAGTTCAGTGATTTCCTTAATCTTAAAGTTAGGTCTAGATTGGGACACAGGCAATTTTAATTCAATTTAAGGTTCTGCCACAAACTTAGTGTGTGGACTGGGCAGATCACTTAATCTTTGCACTACAGTTCCCTATCCTAAAAACAGGAATAATTTGTCCATCTAGTGTATTTAGGTTGTGAACTTTTCAGGGCAGAGACTGTCTTTAACTATGTGCTTCCCCAGTGCTGTGTACAGCTTGCTGAAAAATGGGTTTATTTTCCACAGAAAATTTTGATTTCTTCAGTGGAAATTCAAATATCAGAAAATTTTGGCCAAAAACCAAACTATTTTGATTTGGAGAGGGATGCAGTGCATCATGGGAGATATAGGCTGAGCCTGAACCATAGAGGAAAATGGGGACATGAGGCAACTGAACTATAACTCCAATAAGGCACTATGGCAGCATACCCAACTCAAAATATTTTCAGATCAAATATTTTGGTTTTGAGACATTACTTTTTTTTATGAAAAATTGATTTTTCTGGGGCAAGCAGACCCTTTTTGTGAAAAATTTCATTTAGTTGAAAACCTGATTTTTCCATTGAAAAGCAGTTTTGACACAAATTTGTTAATCTGTCCTAGTGCTATGATCTATGTTGAGGCCTATAGGCACTCCTGTATTATTACTGTTTATTATTAATAGTAATAATAATTAATAATGAGAAGGAAAGACTATAACAACATTTCTCTGAAATGTCATAGGACTTTGAATAAAGTATATAGAGGCCCGGGTTGCAGACACAGCCATAAGTTATATAGACATCTGAGATGGTTTGGTCACGAGTGAGTCGTGTGTTTTGGAGGCATTTAAAAAAGTTCTTTGAATTAATCCTAAGATAATGTTACAAATTAATGAAATGACATTATTAGGCAACTTCTAATCAAGTCTGGTTCCTTATGAAGGGAGGAGCCAGCCAACATGCTTGGGAAATACTGCACTCCAGAGTGTGTCTTTTCCAAGCCTCATGTCTGACATCCTTCAGGAAACAGCAAATGGTCTGAATTCCCAATCTCCAAGCACAGAGAAAGAAATGTCAGTTAGATTTGAAGACTATCTGGCTTTAAAAGGACTATGCAACATAGTACTCAAAGGATGTGACAAAGCTGGCTTGACAAGAAGTTTCAGTTAATCAGAGAAAGTCTTTTTCCTGGTATTTTCATATTTCAACAACTAGTCAAAATCAGGAAGTACAGAAATGTGAACAAATTAAAAAAAAGCTTTAAAAAAAGTCATGAGCTAGATTGTGAAACCCTTACGCATATTGGTGATCTCTTATTCACATGAATACTCAAAATAAATTTGAAATATATTTCAAGTTTATTTTGGGGTAAAGATTTTAGTTGGTTCTTAGTTTATCTGGAACATTGAATACTATAAAATAGCTCCATTTCCTTATGAGAGAAATGTGATATTTGCTCAGAATATAATTATTTAAAGAATTGAGAATCTATTTAAGAACTGGGATGAGACTGCTATCTCAATTACATTGTTATAACTGAGATCAGAATCAGATCTACATTATATCAAAGTCGATTAAAATCTGCCTTCTTTGCCTGCCCTTGGGACATTGCCTTGTTCCTAGTGACCACATTACAACTGATCAAACTGTTTGTTGCAGTTAAATTATCTGAAAAGTTTTGTTTTGTGAATTGTTCATGAACTACTCCTGACTTGGCGGGGTGGGAATGGTCATTATCTATAAGTATTCGTCAATTTACTGTGATTTGTTTGCAAGCTGTTCATGTAAGGCTAGATTGCAGCCTTACATTACAGCCTGTGTAAGGGCCAGTGCATGGTTACCCTGCCCCAGGAGCAGGGCAGGAACCAGACTGCCATTCGGAGAGTCGAATTTGGTCTCTGCTTTCCCCATGTTCTAAGCAGAATTTACATGTGCCAGCCCTTTTGCTGGCACAGCTTCATTCTCCCTCTGAGCCAACTCTGCTGTGCGAACCTGCATGTTGGGTGGGCAGACCCAGAGCGCCACCCGCTCCATGCCCCTGCCTGCCACTTGTCAAGTGGTGGATGATCAGGCTGTGGAGGTGTGGATAGTACATGCAGAGGAGTAAGTTTGTTCCTCTCTGTGTGAGGAAGCTGGGCTCACAACTGAGCCATTACATCATTCACTGTGTGAGATTGCTCACCTAAATACCTAAATAACATGATATTGTTTCTGCTTTCCAATTGGACACCTGAAATATTTTCAACAAGAGAACAGCATGCAGCAAATGAATAATACGACCCTTTGTATACAAATTGTGAATGATGATTCTTGCTGAAAGTGGTGAAACTTTTGGGATCTGTGAAATTTGTAATCAATAAACCGGAAATCCAAATACTCACCAAGTACAACTAACGTGACCCCATGAATAACAACAGGATGAACTTACTGCATCCATTTACAATATTATTTGTGATTCACTATTTGATCAATCCTAGACCAGGTCAACTTTTGCAACTGGGACAACCACTGTAGGCATTCCCAATCAAAGTAGACTCTCGCCAATGTCCATCAGCACAGGCCATCTTCAACATGTGCCTCTAACCTCCACTTCCTCAAGGAGAAAGTGCTCTTAAATTCATGCACTGTCTGAAACACTGGAACGCAACTATGCTGGGAATCAAACAACCACCTTTCATGTGCAACAGGCAGTACGTGCAAGTACTTTACTATAATACTGATGAGACTAAGTGGTCTTATTGACTGATTCTCAAATCTTATAACGGGCTAGTATGATTTTGTTAATCTTGCTAATATTTCCAAAGTGTAAAGATGATTTTCTTTGGTTTCTTTTATTAAAAACACATTTATTTAACATTTATTCGGGATTGTCTTATCAAAAGAATATTAATTAGATAGTGGTTTAAGGATATTAGGTTTCATTTCATTTTTTTCTCAAATATTTATGAGACATGCATATTCATGAAAACTTTCATTTTGTAATATTTGAGTCTACTTTTTGAGTTTAATCTTGCCAGGTTTTTACAAAGTCCTATTGCTAAATCTGACCTAAATCTGTTAAATATTGACTCCAGACTTCTCAGGCAGAAATGTTATTCTGGTAATAAAACAACTCTATTAAAGATCATTGATACTATAAGTGAGATAACTTCACAATGAGTGTATCAGTGTTTACTGTAATGAAAGGGATTTCCTGGCACATTGTCAGCTAAATGTTTTATACCAAGAGCACTTTGGGAAAAAAAATTAAATTAGAGTCAGTCTGTAGGTTTTTTAAATTCCTTGTAACTAAAAGTGCATAAGTGGAACTGCATTAAATAAAGCACAATAATTTGTTCTAGAAATTAGCAAGCCCATGTTTCACCCATAAACCCATTGTTCTGCGATGTGTTACTGGTTTCCATTTCAGTGGCCTTGATTTATAGTTTGGGTTTGTTTTATTTTTGAAGGGGTGGAGACTGGGGAGCAGCAAGACAAATCTATTAAAGCTGTTAGCTAGGGCAAATTTTCAGAGATTTGTTAATTCTTAAAGTCTAAGCCAATGAACTGAAATTTTTTTAATATGAGAAATGCCTTTTCCAAAAAAGGGTTGTTAGTTTTTTTTAGTCAAGTAGATATATACAAGACAAACCAAAACATATTGGTGTTTTTGTGTGAACTCTAACCAATGACATTTAGCTATGTTCTCACTTGTTAAGATTTGTAAGAACTAGGGCCCAGATATAGGCCTAGTGGAACTCCACGGCTGTTGATGAATTTGGCCTTAGATCTTTCTTGATGCTATTACCATAGCCTGACTCAGATACAGAGAGAGTTGCAATGTTGCAGTGCATAGCATAGGAAAAGAAATACATCCTGTGTAACTTAATTTAGATGGACTTACATCTAGCAGGCAACACAAATGTCATTTGAAAAATAAACACAGATGTATTCAAATAAGGTAACTTGGGATCTGTTTTTTTGTGGGCTATTATTTATTGTTGTGGTTCCCCTCTAAAACTACTCTAGTTAAAGGGTCTGTCAGTATTTCCATTACAAACCTCTATTTTTAGGGGGTTATAACTTGATGGTTCAAATTACTTCCAGGCTGCTGTTTAGCATAAAGAGGTGCAGGAGTCGCCAGCAGTAGAAACCAGTACACTCAGCTACCAGGAGAGGGAAAATTTTGGAGCAATTTCAGGTTACACTCTCTAGTGTAAATTTGTTAGTCTCTAAGGTGCCACAAGTACTCCTGTTCTTCTTTTTACTCTCTAGTGGTACATGGAGAGAAGGTTGCCAAGGTGCAGGTCCCAAAGAATACTGATGATAACTCTGTTTCTGCTTTTGTATTGCATTTGTGTTGTACCATCTCATGTCCTGAGACTGGCAAAATATGCAGATGTATGTATATAAAACAGGTATTGCTTACATGGGAATGAATCATTGTATGTGCAAAGACTATTTGTGCATCTGTGTGAATACCTGTGCATTTGCTGTTACCCATTGATGGATATTTTGCATGCACAGCTTTGACAGCTAAGGCCAAATTCTGCCTGTAGTTATATTGGTTGGGAAATATATTCTTATATTTAAGTCCCTAGGGAGAGACCCAGGAGATGTGTGCTCACTTTCTAGCTCTGCTAGGGACTTTCAGTGTGACTTTGGGAAAATCACTTAGTACTTTCTCTGGGCTTCAGTTCCTCAGCTGTAAAATAATGCTCCCTTAGTCTGTAGATCAGGGTGGGCAAACTTTCTGGTCCGAGGGCCACATCTGGGGTTGGAAATTCTATGATGGGCCATGAATGCTCACAAAATTGGGAGTTGGGGTGCGGGCTCTGGGGTGGCCAGAAATGAGGAGTTCAGCATGCAGGAGGGGGCTCTGGGCTGGGGCAGGGGTGCGGGTGGAGGGGTGAGGGCTCCAGCTGGCGGTGCGGGCTCTGGGGTGCAGGAGGGTGGGAGGGGGATCAGACTGGGCATGGGGTTGGGGTGCTGGAAGGGGTCGGGGTGCAGACTCCAGGTGGCACTTACCTCAAGCAGCTCTCGGAAGCAGAGGCATTGCCCCTCTCTGGCTCCTACATGAAGGCGCGGACAGGCAGCTCTGCATGCTGCCCCATCCATAGATGCCATCCCTGCCACTCCCATTGGTTGAGGTTGTCAACCAATGGGAGTTGTGGGGGCAGCACTTGGGGTGAGGACAGTTTGTGGAGCCCCCTTGCTGCCCGTACATGTAGGAGATGGAGCGGGAACATGCTGGTGCTTTTGGGAGCCACGTGGAGCCACGGCACGCGCAGAGCGGGGCAAGCCCCGGACCCCGCTCCCCGGCAGGAGCTCGAGGGCCAGGTTAAAACGTCTGAAGGGCCAGATGGGGCCCCCTGGGCTGTAGTTTGCCCACACCTGCTGTAGATTAGATTGTAAAATCTTCAGAGCAAGGATTGTGTGTGTGTGTGTGTGTGTGTATATATATATATATATATATATATATATATATATAATGTGTGTGTGTGTATATGCAGTGACTGATCTAGTCCTTCATGTTGGTTGGGTTTTAGGTGCCAGTGTAATTAAAATTATTGATAATGCTAATTGGTTGTGCCACCCCATTCATTTCAGCGAGGTGTCATGGGTATAACTGAGGGCCAACTACAATTCCACCTTGTAGGGGAATCCTCCAGTGTTGCAGAGCCAGCATAACTGGCCCCTAAACTACTCCCTCTCACAGATCACACATGGGGCCATGATAGGGAATGGTCAGGGTGCTGTTGCACTTCAGTGATACTCAGCTCTAACAGCAGTTCCTTGAGGCCATTTGCATCCAGGCTTGAACTAAAGCAGCCCACACGGGTCTATAAAATATAAAGTGCTAGACTGAAGTACTGGATCAGAAAAACTCCTGAAGTTTTGGATGTTTTAAAGCCAAAGTAAGGTCTGAATTCTGCAGCTTGGGCCCATCTCATCTTCTGAAATTTAATGTAATAAAAAATTGGGTTTTATAATTTTCGTTTAAAAGACAGTGAGGTTTACGGGGTTTATGGGGACCTAAACAAACAAGCCAACAAACAAAAGCATCAGTTTATTCTGTTCTCTACAAAACACAGCATTATATTAGAATCAGGGTTGTTGTACCTTAATCACACTTAGAAATATGCTTCAATTACAGCTGTCTTGCAGTAACACACCTGGACATATAAGTAACTGAAATCTTAATTTGTGCTTCGCATAGGCACTGACCACTTGATAATGAAAAGCAAGGAGCAGAGCCTCTGGTGCATTACGACAGCTTTGTGCTACTCCACTGGTGCAAAACTGTGCCAAAGCCAGTTGGTGAAGGGGCAGCCAGTGGTGACATAGTGGCTCCTAGGCCAGCACATCCCTAGGGGAAAGGCAGTGGTGCCAACCCCAAGCATTCAAAAACCATGAGTCAGGTGCCCCTAAAATCATGCAATTGGCTTAAATGTCATACGATTTTTCAAAATAATAACTTTGTGGTTTCTTATGCCTCCTGGTTTCTGAGCCTTTAGGTTGTACTCGGCTCACATTCTCAGGCTTGTCTCCACAGCTATGAAGTCCAAAAACTTACTTTGTTTTAAAATGAAAGCTGAGGTTCTCCCAGACATGACTCCAGGAGCTGGGGCTTTAAGAAAATAAAATTTTGCGAGACTCTGAATAAAAACACAAGAGTTAGCAATATCAAGTGTGGCATGGGCAAATGGGTTGTGACTGGCAATAACCACATGCTCAAACACCCCTTGGGACCCATAGGCAGCCTGGACAGTCCAAGCAATCTTCAGATGGGTTTGGCAAGGAAAGGTTCTAGGGTTGGTTGAGCATAGGGCTGGCTTAAACCACACTCTCCCTTGGTAACTCCTCCCTGTCAGATGAGCTGAGTGTCCTCGGTCACAGCTGGAGTCTGGGTCATATACTTTGAAAGGCAGGATAACTGCAGGGATATGTATCTAGTGATATTTTTGATGGGTCTATCCTCCGGGACACCCAGGACCACCCTAGCAGTTTACATGGAGTGCAAGGGCTATATCCAAGCCTGATTCTTCTCCCACTGAAGTTACTGTCCAAACAGCTATTGACTGTAAAGGGTGTGGGAGCAGATTCCTAATGGACACATACCTCTACATAACTTTCAGAATTCAAACCAAAAGCACAGTACCATAATACAGGCTTGCTCAGTAGCTTCCTTTGGTAGATGGCTTATTGTTTCAGTTCTCCAACAGTAAGAGGCTGGTGTTGAAGAGCGTTGTACCCACCCTGCAGCTACTGGGAGAAGGTGGTAATGGATTTCATTGTGAGTCCAATCCTGATAGGTGCACAGCATCCTCAGCTCCCACTGAGGCCGGACATGTTGGGACTTCAGTGGGAGTTGAGGGTGCTCAGCACCGCATCGGATCCTACCCTGTCTGACTGTCTGAGCTGGATTTGGCCTGTGGTTATGTTGTGATTTCTGAAGAGTGCAAGGGACATGTCAGTGGGGATGCAGCCACTGGAACAGCCCTGAGTAGTTAACAATGAATCCGACACAAAGGGAAGAAGGCAGAATTTGCCGGTTAAGGGTATCACAATCATCAGGCAGTTTTGGAGGTGGAAGGTGAGGTGGAAAATACTTGTATGTTAGTGACGCTTCAGCAGGCAGAATCCTTCTGCAGCTTGGTAAAATACTGTAAAAACATCATTGCATTTGGACTCTGTGTGCAGAGTGACGTTTACCAGACCCCTTTCCTGGGGAATGTGTCTGAGCACTTCAGAGTTTTCAGCAAAACTCCCAGATGCCTTAAGATTTCCTTGAGGAGTCCTCACGCTGACTTGAAGAGAAGACAGGTGTAAGGATTGAAATGACTTCTTTCTTTTTCCTTACCCTACTTAAGCCTTTCTGATGCTGCCTTTCTGAGGTACTTGATGCTGTAGCTAGTAGTATTACTGTGCATTACCTTACAGTAACAGGGTCATACTTTAGGTTCAAGAGATACAACCTCTCCCAGCAAAGTCTTGTGTAGAGTTTCAAAGCTTGGGATGTTAAAATCCACCCACGCCTTCCTTTGATTGGGCTAACAGAGAGTGAAATTAAAAAAGAACCTAAGGTGAGTGAGGTAAACTCACTCACAATCAACCCTTTCTCCATCATGAAGTCATATCCACACAGGCGAGGCCTCCGGATGACGGGATCATATTTTCCCTTTGGTATGTATAGAAAAATCCACCCCATGATTGTACAGACTCTCTCTGTGTGAGATTAATGAGTTTGCCTATGCTGATTTCAGTCTGTCCAGGTATCAATCACATGGCAAAGGAAACAGAAGCACGAATAAGATTCTGTGTAGTTTAAATTTTGTGTAGGCTTTTAACTTAATCCCCTCACCCCACCCTCAAACCAACAACAGCAAGAGAGCTTTTCTGGTTAGCTGGGGTGCCTGTGATGGGCTGCTTTGCAGAAAGCAGAACATTAGAGCACTTTGTTATGACAAGTAAGAAACATGTCTGTCTGTGCAGCTCTTTGTGACTGTGGATGTGTGATTTCATGCCTTTGTTGTGGTGTGGTGGCTGGGATAGAATTACACAAGGAAAAGTTAAAAGAGTGAAAGAGACTCCGGGATTGTTTGGTTTATGGCTTACGCAGGATCCTGAAGCCTGAATGAGCTGAGGGCCCAGAAGAGGGTGCCACAGCTCTGGGTCTGACTTATACACCATCATGGTTGCTATAAAGCAAGATCCCCTATAAGGCAAATGTTTGATTGATTCAACTGCGCTCTCCTTCTCTCCCTCTCTCTCCGACCTCGAAACGGCACACTCCGGAGGGAAGCTGAAGTCTAGTAACTGAGTGTTAATTATGTCTGAGTGGATTCTAGAGAAAAAGAAAACCATATACTGTATCAGCAGAGAAATGGTTTCGCTGTGAGGAAACTAATGATGCTTTTATCAGGAACAATATAAAGATTGCTTTTTTACTAGTGTGTGTCCCATAGGGTTTGGACTATGAGATATTTCTGTATCTGGCTTTAGGTTCCTCTGAGCTTTTACATAATCAAATCAATATAGCTATGATTCACCCTCTGGCAACAACTGCTTCTTGCCAGTTGCTGCTGCTTCTTTAGTGACTAAAGAGAAAATAAATAAATAAGTAGAAAGAAACTTATTACAAATCTGTAAACATTGATTTGTTCAGTCTTAGATTTTACTTTTTTTAATTGCCAGGAAAAAAGAAGAAGAATATATGAGTTTGTGGTCAGTGGGGCAGGCTGCTTGGTTGATGGTCTAAAAATAAATAAATAAAGGGGTCGATGGGATTGCATGAACCACCTGAAGTATTGTCCAGGCACAGAGTGAAGGGCATGCTGAGCAAGCAAAGGGCAGAGGCTGAGACAGCTAGGGCAGGTACAGAGTCGAGGGATAGGATGATTTGATTTTTCACTAGTAACTCTGGGTTGTGTGCATTTGTAACTTTCCTTGTATGTTGTTTAGTGTGAAATTCCAAACCTGGGATCTCTGCAAAACTATCTTTAGTTTCCAATTGAGCGCGCACGCGCACACTCAAACACAGCTGTCTTGCCCAGATGGGTTTCTTTATATTCCTCCATCTGCCCATTCCGTCTTCCCTCACTGTCCTAGCCAGTTCCCTACATTCCAGAGATAAGCTCTCTCTTTTTGTGTCATATTGTTTTATTGCAAATTTTTTTTCCCTTAAAGTTTCCAGTGCAGTATAAAAATTCGCTTCATACTAAAAACTCTTTATAAATGACACCCCCAAGGATTTTGTTGTGTTTTTCCCTGGCATGATAGCCCTGTCATGCTCAGAGAGATGGGGAAAGTGCAAAATGATCACTATCTTTGCTTTGAAGGCAAATCCCAGTTTTTAAACAGATTTCTTTGTATTTTCAAAGGCTTCCACCTTCACCCAGCACTGCCTAGGAAGGAGTCCAAACTATTTGTTATTGTGAGAACAGGGGAATGCTCCTGGATTCTATTCTCAACCATTCCGCTAACTTGCTGTGTGATGCTGGGATTTCAATATGCCAATTAACCTCCCAGGGCTTCCGTTTACCCTGATGTAAGGTTCGGTTAATAATATTTACCTGTCTCATGTGAGTGTCATGAGGCTGAATTAATGTTTGTAAAGTGCTTTGGGATCCTTGGCTGGAAACTGCTGGGAAAGAGCTAAGTATTATTATCCCTGAGGTTTTGCCTGTGACCTCATGATAAAAGAAAGAAAAAGTATAACTGCTCGACTTGCTTTTCTGTCTTCCTTTTTAATATTCCTCTTGCTTTCCCCCATTTATTTTTAAACAAATGAAAGAGCCTTTTCTGTAATAAAACACAGGGGAGGAGTTTGATGTCACAGCACTGTCATATGCCTTTCATACACAAAACAAGGCAGGAAAAATCAATGTGACAGATGTCTCGTAACATCACAGGCCAAATTCATCTTGGATGTAAGTTATGTTGCTTTCCACAGAGTTAACAACAAAGATTAATTTGGCCCCATGTGTCCCTCGAGACGGTGTTTCTTTGGGCAGAAAGGAAATCAGATAAGTGCATTGATACAGCAGGAGAGCTCTGTAGTTCATAAACACTGGAGTTGGCCAAATAACGTCCAGAATGATTAGCAAATCATTCATTGAACATGGATGCAAAATAGTCAGTGAATACATTATTCCATATATAGTCTCTGACCAGCTTATGGAGGTGGTCAAACAGCATGGAAAAAGATTCATTCAGTAATTTAAGTGACAAACAGCTGTTCAATGATTATTGTTCACCCAACTCTGATAAACATCTTGTGCTATAGGTAAGGGCATTCCCACACAGTCAGTCTGTAGTTTTCCTTATAGAATACTGCGCTAGATGCTTCGAGAGCAGCAGTGTATTCTACTGAAAGATTTATGCCCTGCCTTAGTTTCCAGTTTCAGATGATCAAAATTCATGGACAAGGCACTTCCCTTCCCTCCTCTTGAAAGCTCATGGAAGATTTTTTGTGTTCACTGGTGCTGTTGCCCCAGAAGCCCTGTGAGTTGCGTTTACTCGAAAATAAAACAAACTCCTAATTTTTACAGTTGTTTTTAATTCCCCAAACCCTGTAATGCTAGCAATTAAACCTCATAATGTCTGCTGATAGCATAGCACAATGGATCCAGATGAATCTTTACCAACAAAACACTTCCTTTTGACGTTATATGGGGTTCTATCCTGATCTCTATCCACCCACAGCAATGGGATTGCATGAATGGCAGTTTGTCAATTGAATCTAATTTTCTCTGTTTTATTTAATAGTATTTTACCTTTGTTTTCCAGATTTTTTTTCTAATCCAGGGAAATCTGTAACCTGTACGCTACAGAAGATTCCACGGACAGTAAAAGCTAAATGCAACATGAACTTAGCCTCTGTGTTCACTCAAATTAACACAGACCTGGGGTTTCATCTTGCGAAGGGACACTGTGGGGGTAGATCCTCCGCTGATGTGGTGACAATTTACACCAGCTGATGATCTGTCCATGAATGTGTGAGAGTGTGCCTTCCTCCAACACTCACTCTCTCTCATACACACAGTCAGAAAATACACTTAAAAAATCTAATAATACTTACTTGAGGCTTTTAAACTCCTTGGGGGTAGATAGATACAAGGCAGTAAACCAGTAGAGGGAAAGAAAAATAGTTAAAAAAACTAATAAAAAAATCCCATAGGAAAAAAATGAACCCCCCTCCCTCCCCCCTGCCACTCCACCTCTGAAGGAAAAAAATTTAAAAGGGAGCTAAATTGTTGTGCTTGCCTGGAAATTAGTCTAAAGTTGAAGGCATATGGTGCTTATGTTGGAATTGTTTTCTAAAAAGATTTTTTGGTGTGGGTATTTTTCACCTCTCTCAAACATCCTGTGCCAAAAGCAGTGAAAATGTTGCAACTATTGAACTTAAATCTGGGGTCTGGGTCTGCAAAGAACCTCCATTGTTGAGGGGGGTGGTTGGTTGGTGGTAGGGAGGGAATGAAGGAGACCTACCATCATAGTCGTCTAAGATGTTTTTATGGAGGCTGTTCAGCCAGGTCCTGCCTTTAGCTAGTTATACCAACGTGAAACATTGGAAGAATTAAAGCAATTAAGGGACACATGCTGTGCCTAGGAAAGTTGGATACAATTAAATTTGCTAAATATTAATATGTAAGAAGCAATTAAAATAATATTTTATGGATTTTTTTGTAGGAAAAGTGAGAGCCCACTAAGGAATCTGGGATAAAAGAAAAGACCATATCAGCATCCAAACAGTAGGACAGCAGTCAAAAACTATTTGTGAATAGTCTTGTGCAAAAACATCTATTCTTCCAAGTTACCACAAATTCAGCACCGGGAGAAGCTGCACCATTTGCTCCAGCAAACATGGTTGTCTGAAGCCAAAAAAATATACATTTTAGAGAATTTGTCCCAAACGTTGCCATTTTCTCACAAAATAACATTCTACCCAACTGAAAACTACAGCTGTGTTCCCTTGGCCTGGGATCTCATCAGATCCTGCAGGCATAAACATAGATGTGCCTGGTCCTTACTTGAATGAGTAACTGCCAATGAAAACCAAAGGTGCTGTAGGAAGTGGTATTGATGATTCAGAAAGTGGAGCCTGTTATACTGAGAAAGCAATGAACCAGTGCTCCCATCTGATTTTAGGGAGGAATTCTGCAGTCGGATGGGACCATCTTTGGGGTCAATATAATCCTTAGGTGCTCATCGCTTGTGATCATCAAATATTCTGTGGCACTTATTTCTGTGAGTAAGGATGTTAACTCTGGTGTCCTAACCAAATTTCCCTTCCCATTCTACCTGCTCAATTTCCCCCTGCAGTATCCATGTGCGAGACAAGTTACCTCCTGTTCTACCTTGTACTGTTGAACTGTACTGTCAAAGAGTGATTGTATTTCTATAGTGCGTGATATAATGCGACCTATATAAATATATATATATATATAAAGAGCTTGAATGTCACCTCTGCTTTTGCACAATGAAGGGAACCCAGATCTTGCAGCTCTGAGACCAAGTGTCATGTCTCTGCAGCATAATCTGCCCCTTTTCTCCCAATTCTGCAGGGGAGCATCATGGGGATCATCATGTTCCATGGTCTGTTGAGGAACCAATCTTGGTGCAGTGACACTCTCTGAAATACTGTCTCCTCTCAGGACTGAATTCATCTTGCATGAGATAATGCTGATCTGGTTAACGTTTCTTATCCAGGATTTCCCATCCCATCACTGTGCCTCAAGGGTGGGTGTGTGGGGCACTCATAATAATATATGGAGATATACCAATCTCATAGAGCTGCAAGGGACCCTGAAAGGTCATCAAGTCAGCCCCCGCCTTCCCTAGCAGGACCAACTACTGATTTTGCCCTAGAACCTTAAGTGGCTCCCTTAAGGATTGAACTCACAACCCTGGGGTTAACAAACCAATGCTCAAACCACTGAGCTATCCCTCCCTCCTCACATGCAGCAGCACACAGCAGAGACTGCATAGAAGCATAGCTACGCAGGGAGCTATGTTGCAGTCAGGTTAGGGAGACCAGATAGCAAGTGTGAAAAATCAGGACAGCGGTAGCATGTAATAGATGCTTATATAAGAAAAAGCCCCAAATATCAGGATTGTCCCTATAAAATTGGGCCATCTGGTCACCCTAAGTCGAGGCCAAAAAGAAGCACTGCAGACACCCTCATGTAGATCTCAGGACATCCATAGGTTTAAGAGTTAATACCTGCTGCCCACTCCATGGAGAGCAAAGCCCAGCGCTCCATAGAACAGCTGGGTGAAAACTGTAAGACCGAACGGTTAGCGTTTCCTGTCTCCAAAGTGGATTTTTTTTCAGTGTGAGGGTGAATTGGACTCTTAGGGTCAGATCTTGCAAGTGGATCCACATGGGAAGATCCTTGCATGTGTGGAGCCTCACTGAAGTGAATAGGGCTCTGCACAGGCCCCAGGGCCTGATTGCAAGAATCATGGGCATAGTTTACAAAGTACTTTTTGGTCCTTGAGGATGAGGTGTGTTATATAAAGGTAAGTTGTTATTATTATAATAAGAAAACTGCAGCACTTTTTCTTTTGGCAACAAAATGCAAGGGCAGAATAAACCCTTTTATTTGCTTGTTTTACAAACCAGAAAAAAGTCCCCCCCCCCCCCACAGGTGGGAAGAAATTTGTCTTTTGCTTTGAGTTCCAGGGGAAAGAAATATAGAGAGAGCTGAATGGCTAATGTATTCTTACCACAAATATTAGGCAGACTATAGCTCCTAAGGGATCTGACCTAATTGGGCCTAATAAAACTGAAATCATTTCAAGCCAAATAGGACATGCTATGTCTGTTAAGGGGACATGATGACTGCCGTTTCTCCTGGAAATTGTTAGTAGGTGGAACTGGAGAGTGCTTGAAGGGAGATCTGGCTAGTTGGAGCAATGTGGGGCCATAAAGATATCCTGTAACTAATACTGTCTTGTTTCTGTAGTGTTGTCACTAGCTGCAGTATGGCCTGGTGTCACAAGCACATCTGGGAACCATGACTGCCTGTGTATTAATCCCAGCTCTGACACTGACTTGCTGTGTAGCACTGGGCAAGTCACTTAGTCTCCCAAGGGCCGATTCGTGGTTGCCCTGCAGCCTAGTGGAAAGAGGTTGCAAGGTAATTGTATAGGCTCTACAGGGAATAAATTTAGTGCAGGAAACATTCCCTCACTGAACACAGCTGGTTCTGGGCCCCACCTCAGGAGCCCCCAGTGCAGCAGCCATGTTAGGGGTAGGCAGGGGGCAACCTATGCAAAAGGAAGGGTGGGGCCAGTGCAGTCCTATGAGCCTGCTGCAAGGCTCCCCTGGGGCAGAGAATTTATTGTAGTGAGGGTGCAAATTAAGGTCCTCAAGGCTGTCCTACCCAACCCTGGCAGCCAATCAGGCTCTACACCAGCACCAAGGTGAATTTGACCCTTTGCCTGAGTTATGTCAGTTGTGAAATAGGGATAGCGATGCTCTGCTTTCCTGTCTCATCAAGGTGTTGTGGGATCTGCTAGCAGAGGAGACACAGAGTAAGTTCTGTATATAATGTTGTCAGGTACTAGTCTCTGTCAAAACATCTCACTTTCCTTTTACAGCTCCACACTACTGCTCTGCAAAAGTCCTGCTCTTGCATGCGATTGACTTCAGAGAGACCAGGATCTGGCCCAAAGAGAGTGACTGAGCCAACTTCATGCCTATTATAAGGCACTGCTGGATTAGAGAAGTACCAGATGGGTGGTTTGGAGAGAGTTTGTACCCTGCAGTTTGTCTTTTCTGTTGCCTGTTCCTGACCTTTCCAAAAGTATGTTAAAATGACTACAATCCAAGAAGGCATATTACATATAAAATGAATGACAGCTCCTAGCGCCACCAAGAAAATCAAACCCTTTGTTTATTTAAGTTTTAAAAAAAATACATCTGGGAGGAGAAGTCACTGGGTTATAAATGAGCTCCCTGGCCACCACCAAAAAATAATAATTATAATAAAAATAATTGTACCATATTCCCTGATAAAGCAGTGCCAGAAAAGCTCTTGGGGATCAAGTTTTTGTCAGTCCCCAGCTTTTACCAATTTAAATTCTTGGCAGCATATTAAAAAAAAATGTATAAGGTATTTGAGACTGCAATCCCTCAGGTACTAAATCTAGTGTTTCCTGGCAATAGATGAATGTTGCTGGAGTTAAAATCTAGCACCAGAGCACCAGATCTCCATAGCTGTTCATATTTATACTTAACAGACAAATATGTCATTCTTTCAATATTCCTTTACACAGCCAATTTTTTCTCACATATTTTTTTCTGATAAAAACAGAGGTTAGAAAGTTCTTAACAGTGACGGACATCTTCCTGTTTTGTTTGCTTTTCAAGTTTCTGGGATGCACCTTTTCTACTTGGTAATCCCTGCTATACAGTGCAATTTAATTACAGAAGACCAGGTTAGTAGCAAAGAAGGAGATTAGAGTACAGAGTCATCCAGATGGAGGTGAGTCTGCTTCAGCAATGTACACCAGTAGTTCCCTTGCATACCCTTGGCACGAAAGAGGAGCCAGATTCAAACCCCCAGATCTGAGTACTCTTGAGTTTTGCAGGGAGTTCAAAACTTGAACCCAAATCTGGAGCTAAATTTGGCAGCTGGCCCTTATCTACACAATAGACCAAACCAAAACTAATAACCCAAATATTCCTTCACCCCAACCCCACTCCCTTCCCTGAACTTTGGTGTTTTCCAAATTGGGATCCAGCTCAAATGTTGTAGCTTAAGGCCATCCCTAATAGGGACATGATAGGTTAATATACTGCACCTATGGGTCTAGGTGCCTCTTGCTGGTGTCAAGTAAAGCCCTTTCTTTTAAAATGTATTTGTAAAACCATAACAGGTAAATAAACTGTATTTCACTGCATGTGATAAAGGCATACCTTGTTTGCAAAGGTAAGAGATAATGGCCCAGATTCTCTCCTGCACTGAGAGCCACTAGTGGAGGACTAGCAGGGAGTCAGTTACAGCTCCCTTATATATTGGGCCAGTTTTTACTGGCTCCCATCTTGGGACCATGTGCCAAGTGGGCATTACACTCCAGCCACACCTCCTGTGTGCTCTTCTCTATCCTCAGGCCACTCTACAGCAAGACTGCATGGGAGACTGTCTGGTGTAAGAGCCAGCTATGCCAGTTCTAAGCTTACTGAGAACTCCCCCATGCCCAGGGCCTCTCCAGATGGAGAGAGACAGCGTCTTTCCACTCACTTTGCATCACAGAGGGTGGCGTCAGTCCAGAGGCACATTCCAAAGAGGATGGAGCTCGGCTGTTCTCAGTGGTGGCAGATGACAGAACAAGGAGCAATGGTCTCAAGTTGCAGTGGGGGAGGTCCAGGTTGGATATCAGGAAAAACTATTTCACTAGGAGGGTGGTGAAACACTGGAATGCGTTACCTAGGGAGGTGGTGGAGTCTCCTTCCTTGGAGGTTTTTAAGGCCCGGCTTGACAAAGCCCTGGCTGGGATGATTTAGCTGGGAATTGGTCCTGCTTTGAGCAGGGGGTTGGACTAGATGACCTCTTGAGGTCCCTTCCAACTCTGATATTCTATGATTCTATGATTCTATGACCCTGCAAGGGAATGGGGGTATTGCAATATACTTCAATGAGCTCTTGATCAGATCCATGATGCATTAGATAAGAAATGCACTAGTTTTGCCACAACCTTATCACATAGCCCAGTGACCCAAACATCCTCCATAGTTGTGTTTAAGTATTGGTGCATAGGCTTACACTCTTCTGTGTTGTTAAAACTGCTTACATACATACACACACAATGAATTACCCTTTGTTCCTGTAAATTCCTGTATTTTTAAAGGTTCAGGCTCAATTTTTTTCCTGCTGTAACTCAGTGACTTCACTCAACTGACACCAGTGATGAATTTGGCTCTCAATGTGCACTGACTGCTTCAACCAAAAAAAAAAAATGTCTATATGCACCAACATCATGCGGACATAATCTTCCTTAGCTTTGAGGGCAGTAGTTAATGTCACCTATTTATGCAGGGCATTAAGTTTTCCCTGTAAAAAATAATGAATTCAACTCGCTCAGCTTCAGTGTGTTAACATAATTAAATGAGAAGAGGCAGCAGCTACAGTGTGCAAAATCATTCATACATTTTGGCTACATAGCTACTAAAGCGCCAAATTCTGTTCTGATGCACACCCTAGTGAAGTCAGTAGTGTTATCCAAGACAAGTCAGGGCAGAAAGTGACTCGGATTGTAGTTCATGTCCCTTCAGCAGAAAATATTATCCAGCCTTCCATGCTGCTTGAGATTCCCAGCACTAAATAAATGTTGTGGTCTGCTGGGGCCTCCAAAAGTGGGGAAATAGAAGCCCAAGGATTATCCCCTTTCTCTCGGAGACACCTCAGGCCAAAATTTGCCTTGAAATCACACAGCCCTCTCCCTCCCATTGACTTCAATGGGAACAGCACATGAGCATCTGAATGCAGAATTTGGCTTTTTGCACGTTTTTTCCCTCCTGATCCTTTTATCGTTTTGCTAGAGACCTGTTTTGGGAATGTCAAATAGGAGAGAGGATACATGTATGAAACTGAGCTGGGGTGATGGGTGGAGGTGAAGAGAGGTTGGGTAGGAGGGGGCAGGTATGTGTATATGATATTCAGCTCCTTATCGATAAAACCCATTTGGTGGATTGAACATGAACCTAATAATCAGATCCTGCTTAAGCTTGTGCTTCCCCGGTAATTGACTCTCGCATATTGATTAAGATGTTGATGTGTCCCAGGATTTCTCAGTGGTAATGCAGCTGAGACTGGGCCTCCTCTCCCGGCAGTTCTCAGCACTCACTGTACTGCTGTCACCACACTCACTTTAATGGATAAAGCTGTCATCCTAAAGCTAGAATGTCTTGCAGGCACACAGACGAAATTAACTGTTCAATAATTTATGGGACATGGAAAAAACTTTACCCAACAACTTCAATTGATTGCTCTAAGTGTTTTGACTGCACTCGCCTGTTTTGCATAAAGTCAGCTACTTTGGAGACCCTGATTTCCACTTACAGTAACTTCTTGGCCCTTTCCATCATAAAAGTTTTTAAGAGCTTTAGTTTGCTTAAAGGGATTTTCCTGTACAGTGCAGTCATGGCATTTTGACTTTCCCTCATAGGTTCATGAGAAATCCAAGCCCGTCAATGAAATCAGACTGGTGGGCTCAGCACACGGGCAGAGTAGACAGTACAGATTTCTTGTTACAGAAATATCACCTAATTGGATTAGTTTTAAGATACCTTTCGTTCCAAATCAGGTACAATTAAACGCAGACTAGCCAGGGACTGGCCTACTCATGGCATGAATATTGGGCTATAGAACCTTTCATCTCTAGGCTGTTGGTTCAAATCCAGTTCAGGCTGGTAATGACTGAAATATATTGTCATTTGGAGGCTGTTTGGTGCCCTAAGTGAAATGAGCTGGTGGTCTTTGTCCAGTTCCTATGTGTCCTATATCACAAAGAACACTGCCACTAAACAGAAAGGCCATGGCTTGACTAGGCCCAGATACTAAATTACACTCTTAGGGTGGCATTATTAGATTGGCAGGGATGTTAGCTGTATCTTATATTAATTAGTTGCATAAAGAACTTCATTCTAAGGGGCTGTCAGTCTGCACCTTTCAGTAGTGCCAGATACATTAAAAACAAAGCAATATCCACTATCTGCCTGCTTGCTGGTACTGTTGAGTATTTTTTCTAATTTTCTTTGTCTTTTGTAATCACCATTTCTTGTTATTACTTTTTTTCCCCAGTGAATTTGATGCTCATGAAAGTAGGGGACTGGTTCATTGGCTAGAATCAGGCACAGTAGGAACAAGTCCTATGTGTCTCTCTAATACGACTTTGCCAGTGCATTTCAGACCTGACCTACAATATCCTCTACATTAATAATTAGCATTTCCATAGTGCTTTATATATTCAGCACTGGAAAATGTCTGGTTTTTACATGGGGAAAATGTTTACAGATCCTTTTGGGAGCAGGAGTCCAGACTGGCCAATCCAAAGGATGCAGTCTTAATCCGCCACCGCAACTGGGATGATTCAGGCAATTTCCAAGCATTGCAAAAATTACAGGGTGCCATAGAAATGAGCAGTGAATATTTATCCCCAGTTTCTTATTTTGGGGGCTCAGCCAGAGTGCTGCGTGGCCAGGTCCGGCACTGAGCACAATTCATAATGCTGTCAAATCCCTTTATATCAAGCCATAGTTATCCAAAAACTCTCTGTGTGTGTATATATATATATATCTATCTTCCTACCAGGGTGACCAGATCAGCAGTCCAAAATATCAGGACATGGGGGGAGGGAAAAAAAGGGAGGGCAGAGCAAAAAAAGGGGGGGGCAGAGAAAAAAAAAAGGGGCGTTTAAAAGGGGCCGGGGGCATTAGCCGGCCCCGGCCCCGCGCGCTGCCCTCGGCCCCACGCGCTGCCCTCCCCGCGGAGCCTCCTGCCCCCCGGCCTGCCACGGGCATATGCGGCACGTGGTGGATCCGGGCGGGGGCAGCGCAGAGCGGGCAGGAGCCGGGTGGGCGGCAGGGGAAGGAGCAGCTGGACACGTGCCGCATGTGGCTGGGGCAGGCCGGGTGGCGCGTCCTGCCGGGAAGGAGGAGGGAGCCATGAGCGGGAGGGAAAGGCGCAGGGCTCCCTGGCAGCAGCAGGGATTCGGCCCACACCGCCCAACCGGCCCCTGCCCCTGCCCGCTCCACGCTGTCCCCGCCCGGACCCACCGCGCTACCCCGCGGGCTGCAGGGCTGGAGCAGCCTCCAGGCTGCGCTCCCGGCCCCGGGTGCAGCAGCCCAGGCAGGAGTTCTCTGTCGCGGCGGGGGGCTCAGCTTTGAGCCCCCCGTCTCCCTCCCTTGCCAGCCCCCCTTTGCCCACCGGGTGCCCGGGTGCTGGAGCTGACTCACTAGCTCCAGGATCCAGGCACCGCCGCCACCCCCTCCCTCCCTCCCAGGCTTGCGCCGCCATGCTGCAAGCCTGGGAGGGAGGAGGAATGCTGCGTGGTTGGGGAAGAGGCCGGGCCAGGGCGGGGATTTGGGGAGGGAGCCAATGGGGGAAGGGGCGGAGCCGGGGCAGGGGGCGGAGCCGGGGCGGAGCGCAACATTTCTTTTTTGTCCAGACTCCCGACCAAACATCGGTCGGGACGCGGGACAAAGAAGCAAAAATCGGGACAGTCCCGATAAAGTCAGGACGTCTGGTCACCCTACTTCCTACTATATTTTCCACTACATGCATCCGATGAAGTGGGCTGTAGCCCACGAAAGCTTATGCTCAAATAAATTTGTTAGTCTCTAAGGTGCCACAAGTACGCCTGGAGTTTTGCAAAAACTCTCCGTTAACCAAAGTGTAGTCACATCCTTACTCAGGCACGCACAGTGTTCAGTGATCTCCTGTTTTTCTAAAGCTCTGTTTTCCCCAAACTTTCAAATGTTCAATGAAACTTTCAGCTCAGCGGGGTGGTACTGTAAATAGAGTAATGAACTCTATGTGTGGGGCGATGTGTATCACTATCCTATGCAGGATAGAACTAGAAATGCTCAAGTGTTTGCCAAAACCCCCACACTGCTAACAGCAGACTTTCTCCTTTAGCTCAAGTGGTAGAGCCTTGGGAAAGGAGAATGTGAGTTCTAGTCCTACTGTCACAATGAAACAATAAGTGGCCAGGGCCATCCTTACCCATACGCAAAGTACGCAGCTGCGTAGGGCACCAGGAAATTTGGGGCACCAAATTTTCTGGTGCCCTGCGCAGCTGCGTGCTGCTCCAGCCCCTGCCCCGCCTCTTCCCCATGGCCCCACCCCTGCTCTGCCCCCGCCCCTTCCCTGCACCAGCCCCCTCCAGCCCCTGCTCCACCCCAGCCCCACCCCCACTACCCTGAGCTCTGCAGCATGGCCGGCCTGCATGCACCAGTGGCGGGAAGTTCAGACCCGGCCCCAGCTGCGCCACCGGTGAGTGGTTCCCCCAAGCCAGCCCCGTCCCCCCCCCACGGAGGCCTGGGGACAGCCCCCCTCCCACCTGCTCACCCCCCACAGAGGCTGCGTAGGGCCCCAGAATAGCTAGGGACAGCCCTGTAAGTGACCACACCATAGAAATGTTGGACTGGAAGAGACTTTGAAAAGTCATCTAGTTTATCCCCCCCTGCACTGAGGCAGAGCCAGGTATACCTAGATCATCCTTGACAGGTGTTTGTCTAATCTGTTCTTAAAAACCTCAAATGACAGGGATTTAATGACTTCCCTGGGTAACCGGTTTCAATACTTAACTATCCTTACAATTAGAAAGTTTTTCCTAATATCTAATCTGAATCTCCCTTGCTGCAAACTAAACCAATTACTTCTTGTCCTGCCCTTGGTGAACATGGAGAACAACTGGGGCATTCTTTTGAAGACTGTTAATATGTCCCCGCTCAATATTCTCTTCTCTAAACTAAACATGCCCAATTTTTAAATCAAAGTGACAACTATAAAGTCCCAAGTGGCTTCAAATTTGTTACAGGAAAAGAAACTCTCTCTAATTTGTTTTATTTCAGTCAGCATCTGAAGAGTTAACCTGTAGTTTTATAGGGCCACATCTAGAAGAAAAGCAACCATGGCACATGCAATGTGAAGAGAAAATCAAAACAGAAAAAAAAATAATGAAACCATACACAGTCATGTTTATTTGCTTTTCTCCCTTCAAGGTGTTAATCCTGTGTTACTGAGAATATTCCCAGAATGTTTCCCAGATGGAAACACAAGTGCACCAGCATTTCCTGCCTTTATATACTATGTTTTCATTTGCTCTCCTTTGAGAAGCTCCTTCTATCCGATCTCACAGAGCGGGAGAGGATGTGTTGATTTCCAGTTTATTGTAGCGCACAGTAGTTTAGCACGAGCCGTCAGAATTTGCAGTAGTCTCAGCTGCTGTTTGCTGCAGTGTATGGTATCTGTTCGAAGTCCAGACCTCTGAAAGGATACCCAAGAGTGCTAGAGCTGGGACTGTTTGGATATCAAAGTCCAAATTAAAAATTTATTCCAGTGTTTGAAAAATATCTGACCAAATCTTGGTATGGATTAAATCTCCCTTGCCTCGCAAGCATTGCCAATTGAGAAATGAGTATTTATTTCTAAAGAGAAAAAAGGCCCAAATTGCTGTGTAAACTGATGCAGGTCAGATGTTTGTTTCCTAAATCATCACTGGAAAAGAGACTTGCTAGACCTCTCAGGGAGGCTACAAAGCTCCTGGCTTTTTCTTTTTTTTTACCACCTAAGTCAATCTCCTCTTCGACCACACAGTAGATCAATCCTCCAGTTATTACAGTATAAGGAGAACCGCCCCCACTGGGAAATCAGTATGCGAGAAGGCAACCCCAGGACCCCTCTGGCATTGAACTGCACTGTTGGCACTCAAAAAATGCAGCACGTCTAGTAATAATGAGTGTAGTGCATGTAGCTATGTAACTGTTCTGATTTCAATTTCTGTGTCTTGCACCTTACAATTATTAGGAGCCTGCTATCTGCAGAAGTCAGCTACCATTTTGTGACAAAGAGCTGATGCTGCATGTTACAGAGCAGACATATGGGGCTCTCTCAGGAAGACTTTATTTTCATTCTTTTCCCCCCGCAATATAAAATAAAAGTCAATCACAGTGTATTGACATAATATAACAATGACTTGGCAGCATCACCCAAACGGGGATTTATTGAGATCAGAAGGATGATTCATTTGCCTCAGCCTTGTGTGGAGCAGTCACTCTGTGATTATGTTCTTACATAATCTTTTGGGGGAAAGTTATTAAGAAAGTAGTAGGAAAAAAGCTCCAGCAAGACCAACCTTTCATCAATCTCAAGGAAGCCTCCCCATTCAGACCCGGATATATGTGGGGAAGCAGAGCTCATTCCGTTACTCAATAATCTTCACATGGCTGTGGATGAAGGACCAACTTCTATTCTCTGACTGTTAGATCTACCAGTGGCCTCCCAACATGTCACCTATTAGAAATAGATGGGGGTACTTAATCTGATTTCCTTCTTTCCTTTCCAAGAAAGCCAAAGAAGGGCAACTCTTTCATCACCCAAAGGCTTACATGGGCAGACTCCCACAGGATCAATCCTATCCCCTCTTCTATGTCAGATCACTACCAGAAATTGTAAAAGTTCAAATGTCAATAATAGGCTGATGACACCGTCCTCCAGCTTCCTTTCTCCTTGGGAACAAACAGTGCAGTGATCCAGCCACTTGGCTGGTTCAGACAAAGCTGCCAAACATGCAGTTGCAAGGGACTTAGCTGATGCTATCATGATGGTTATTGCTCATACTTCAGTGCCATGTGGTGTTTACTACAAGCTGCTGCAACCTTTGTGATCTCTATAATAATGTGACACACCTAGAGTATGAGCATTTCTACCTTTTTATTAAAGCTCTGGCTGAGACACATTGCCACCTCTTGCTCCACAAAACATCCATCCACAGTTCTCCTGATAGTAGGGTTACCATATTTGAACATTCAAAAAAGAGGACACTCCACAGGGTGAGAGGAGGGGAGGGGGAGTATTTGCACCAGTATCTACCAACTCACGTTGTATTAATGTGTTATTATACTGTTATATATGCTGTGCGCTACATGTCATCTATATTTAGTATATATAAGAAAAAGTGATATGGCCTCCTCACCCTCCTGCCCGCTGCTGGCTCCCTCGCCGCTCGCCTCTTCACCGCCCCTCACCTGCCGCTGGCTCGCTGTTCGCCTCTTCACCCTCCCCGCCCGCCACTTGCCTCCTCACCCGCCTGCCCGCCAGCCAGCCAGCCACTGGCTCCCTCGCCGCTCGCCTCTTCACCGCCACCCGCCGCTCACCTATTCACCCCCCCACCCACTGCTGGCTCACCGCTCGCCTCTTCACCCCACCCCGCTCGCCAACTCACCCCTCCTGCCGCAGGTTCCTCTGGCTCCTAGGATCAGGGGCAGCCGAGGGGTCTCCATGTGCTGTGCCTACCACAAGCGCACGCTCCGTGGCTCCCATTGGCTGGGAAGAGCACCAATGGGAGCTGCCGGAGCTGCGGAGTGGGGCTTGCAGGTGCCGGCAGCACGCAGAGAGCCCTCCGACCCCCACACCCAACCGACGCTAAGAGCCAGAGGGACCTGCCGGGGGACGAAGTGGGGAGTCCCAGCGGTGCTTATCTGGGGCGGCTCCCAGGAAGCATCCAGCAGGTCTCTCTGGCTCCTAGGGTCGGGTTGGGGGGGGCAGGCGGAGGGCTCTCTGCCCGCTGCCAGCGCCTGCAAGCCCCGCCCCCGCAGCTCTGATTGGGCAGGAGGGAGCCGGTGCAGCACGCGGAGACCCCCTCCACCTCTGTGCCTAGGGTCCGCCCACACTGCAGGCTCCTGCCAGCAGGCGGGTGCTGGGAGCTGCCCCAGGAAGTGCTGCCAGCCCTGGGACTTTGGTGCGTGCGGTGAGGTGAGCGGTCCCCGATATTGGGACAAAGGGCTTCCCGACCAATGTGGCAAAATCCCAGACATTTTTAAATATTTAAAAATTCCTCCCGGACGGCGATTTAAAAACCAAAAAGCCAGACATGTCCAGGAAAATATGGATGTATGGTAACCCTACCTGATAGCCTCAGGAAACACATGTATCGGTTATGGACTGGTGGGGACTGAACCACTTACCCTTCCCTGTTTTGCATGGGATTGGAGTTTGCAGCAGGTGGAAGGAGTAGGTCACAAGCTGAATCTTGGGGTTTGCAAATGTGAGTCCTAATCAAATGGCTTTTCAGGGGCCCCACATATTTTGGAATTGATCAGTCCAGCTGCCCAAGTATCTAAAAGAAACACTTGGCTGAAGGGGCAGCTGGCTAAAGCTGTACACAGCTATGACTAAGCTCATGCAGGCAGGGAGGAGAAACTAAAACTTGGGCTAGTGCAATAGTTTATGGTTGCTATTGTTGTGTGAAAAGTACTAGGTATATTCACTGCAAGGAAGAATTGCCTTTGTTTGGGGTCTTAAGGATAGCTTCACTCCCTGTTGAGCATGCCCCAGTCTTCCCGGCTGCACAAGATTTTTGATGATAAGACTTGCAGCTTCTCCCAAACTGTTGGTTATTTCTTGGGAGCACCGGGGATCTTAAAAACTCATTACTTTGACTTCTTTTTCAGAGGGGAAAAGAGAAGTCATTATCCACTTGAAAAGCTGGAGGAAGCCTTGACTTTTCCACTTAATCTTCTCGTCTTTACAACGGTGCCAGAGTGTGTTGCATCACTGGTCAGAGGTACTAAATTAAGCAAGTAATGAAAAATAAGTTAGGAACTCCCCATGTTGCATCCTGTACAGACATTCCATTCCATTCCGTTCAGCACTGTCTGACCCGTGAGGGGGGAGGTTATAACTCAGAGGGGGGCTAGGGAAGGAAGAGGGGCAATCCTTTCTGATGCCTTCTTACTTCTCGGTAGTGCAGTGGCATGTGAAACTGCAGAAGAGCATGATTTTCTAGGGGCATTGTAGTTTTATTTGTTTGGTTGACTGGTTTGTTGCTGTCCTGTGAAATATTAGGTACTGGTCACTGATTCTGGACTTGCAGGGCTAGCATACTGGTCCCACATGGCAAAACCCATCTTCCTGTGAGAAAGGATGTATAATGTTTTTTTCCTTGCACACAAAGCAGGCATGTATACTCTTGGTAACAACGACTTTTATTTTTAGATGAAGAGATGCATAAAAGAGCAAAAGTAAAGTCTCCAGGCGAGAGAGCACACAGAGTGTGTCACCTCTGACAATTTGTACTGAGCCCTGCACACCTGCAGAGTGCTTAGAAATTTAAATGTGCACTACACAGGAAACAAAAGGGACTTACTGTTTCACACCTCTGGATGGATAAATAGAATAATGGGGGAGCTAAATTTCTTTAAAATGTTTTGATGTTGCTCTACTGTCAGGGGCCTTGGAATTTTCCCAGTTACTGTGCAAGACGCAGAGAATCTACAAAAACGAGTAACCCAAGGTTTACCAAGCAGACAGGCTTTGCAATCATACTAGTATCCTAGTCCTGTTCTTTTTAGCATGGCTGTCAAGTGTGACTGCCAGTGGGGGATCATGGGCCAGTCTCTGGTCTCAGTTACACCCCCGTAAATCCAGGGTAAGCTCATTGATTCCAGAATCTGAACCCAAATCCAAATCTGGGGTCTGATTCCGATTTCACACTGTTTCACATGGGCAAATTCTAATGACATCAGTAGAGCGTGTCTTGATTTATACTAGTGTGAGTGATAGCAGAATCAGGCCTGCGTAATCTGGGGTGAACAGCTGATAATGAATTAGAATCATCCTGAAGCAAGGCCCAAGCACCAGCCTGAACTGTTCTGACATTTAGGATAAATGTAGTCTCTTTCTCTAGCTACCAACAGTCTCCCATCCCTGGTCCCACTCAGTTTATTTTTGACTCTGCAAAAATCCCTGGTGAGATTTTGGCAGGTCAGATGTTAGGCTGGATGCTCCCTTCAAATTTTACATAAAAGGCTTAAGGTATGCAAAACATTATGAAGTACATCTGATCTCCTCTAAGGGATCCCCCTAGGACATCATGGACTATAATCAGGGCTGATGAGTAAGGTGGTATTAAACTCGCTTACACCTCTCTCCCAATGTATAAAGGAGTCTACATGGATGTAACACGTGCAGAGGAGCTGGAAGAAATCCCCAATCCTATTTTACCTTATATCATCTTCCAGCTCCTCAGTGTGTAAGTTAAACCAAGCTACACTCCCTTACACATCAGTAGGGTGGGGACAAAGGACTCTAAAGGAGCTTAACTGAGTCTTACACACACCACCCTATATAACACCGCTGATTTGGCCCTCTGGATCTAGGCTGGGAAGATCAGCCCAAGAGTTGATTATATTTGGATAAGGAGAGCAGAAGAATAATGTAGCAAGTCAAAGAAAGGGGTGGAGGAGGAGGAAGAGGAGGAACCTAGAGTTCTCTTGGAGATATGAAGGAGGAAGAAGGCTGGGTCACAAGGGTAAGACATAAAGGAGGGAGAAGATCTCTCTGAGGTCAGATACATTCTGATGAGTTTGAATAAGGCTCTACACACTTGAAGGTATTTTCTAAACTTCCTAATCTTGTTACATTTTCCCATCACTAGTCCCGAGGTGAAGTGATTTATGAATATACATATCCACACTGTTCAGTGTGAGCATCTTGATAAGGTAAATATATCACACAGCGGGAGCCTCTACTGCACACCACCCTGGTTCCTTGGAGAGAAATTCAGTGGTGTGGGCCCCAGCAATCCCTCTCTGGCACATACAGGTTGTGCAGTTTAGTTCTTCATTAAAAAAGCCCCACTGAGATGTTTAAACACAGATTTCCCTGTAAGAGTGAATACACTGAATTTCCCTCCATCCAATACTCTTCCATTTAATTGGTATAAAGCAGCTTCCCCTTGGCTACAGACTCCCTTGAAATTGCACAAGAAGCCTCGCTAAAAAGGCATAGGTAAATATTTTACATAGTGGATTAGGAGCACAGCTGTCATTAACCAGAACCGGAATTGCGCAGTTGATTTACCCCTCTCACTGTGCTGGAAATGTACCCAATGGAATGCAAAGACCTGGCTCCCAAGTGCCACCTTATGAAGAAGGTGTAGTACAATTTCATTTAATATCGTGTATGTTTCCATTAGCATGAATCAATTGCTCTCCATCCTCAGTTTAAGACTCTCTGTTTCTCTAGATTACAATTCTGTTTCCAAGCGTCTGCCAATCCTCACTAGTCCTTCCATACAAACCTGCAATGTTTCAATGATATAAGATACAGCACCTTGGCTTTCATTGTGTTTATACCTTGTATTCATAATTACAGATGTGATGGAGGTGAAGTGCCTTTCTCTACCATTCCAAGAAAATGGACCTCTGTACTCTATAGGGAAAGCCCAGACCACTGTTAATTTGTGACCTAAGATATGTCATGGGAGCTGGTGGCCAGTGCTGCCTGAAAACTGTGCAGCTGAAATGAGAGAGTTAAAATGATTCATTTTGACTTTTCCCCATCAAAAATGTCACTGAAATCAACAGGTTCCTACAAAACATTTTGATTTTGACAAAACTGGATTTTTGATGGAAATCTGTGCTGCTGAAAATTTTTCGACCAGCTCTGTTCACAACACAGCAGCTATAAAAGTCTGTCTATGACCAGCCTTCAACATGTAAATCTGTGCTTCCTCCTAACTGATCCTGTCTTTTGTTTTGAGTTCTTTGCTAATAAGTAATGAAAACCTTACAGCCTTACAGCTTGTTTTGTGGTTGCAATTACGTAAGCATTATTAATAAAGAAACAATGTCAAAACTGTGTGAAACCAAACACACATTTAACCACTTGCAATAAACAGATATAAAACAACAGATGTCTCAGTTTTTGTTCTCTAATGATTTCATCCCTTGTTAAAAATAAATGTCTAGTTTAAAAAAGAAAAGGGCTTTTCTCCGCTCTTACAAATTAATTGAATCCAGAGTCTGGTACTGCAACTAAGGACTTATTTTTTTAAGTTTACTGCAAAGTAAGCCAAGAATTCAAGGTAGTAAATGGAGTAGCACTTATTTACCTCAGATGAAGCCCTGGCCCCTAATATCAATCAGTGAGGGGGCCAAGATATCACATTTGTATCCAGATCCAAACTTCCTCAAAGTTTGGGGAAAAGAGGTGATTTTCAATCTAAGGATTTTGGTTCAGCCCATTATACCAATACAAGCAATTTACAAAATTTGGATCAGAACTTTACGAAGGCACAGTGAGGTCTTTTGGGTCTGGAGTTTTGGTTTGAATCCGTCTTTTATACCAATAACAGTGTAACTAAAATAAATCTAACCAATGACATAATAACTAGTGATGGGGCAGCTCAAAGAGGCAGCGTTTGAGTTTATGCAAACATCCAACATGCAGATGATTATCTGAACGCTGTGCTGCAAACAGTGGTAGAGCTAATAGGAGGTAGGTGGGGTGGGGGGAGGAAGGGACCACCTCCCCCCTGCAGCAGCTTTTAAGTGTACGTGTGGCACCTTTCCAAGCATATTATGCAATTAACAAAAGGAGGTGTCTGACTTGGATTTTCACAACCAAGTGCTGGTTAGTGAACCTGCCTGCACTCACTTGGCAGTAGTAGCTCCTGTCCCGCAGACTGAGTTCAGCTCCCTGCTCTGGGCACCACTGCATGAAGAGGGGAGCTGGACCCAGCCCCACGGGACTGGAGCTGCTGCTGCCAGGTGAGTGGAGCTCCTGCTGCCAGGCTTGCTCTCTTGCCCATTGTCCTCCCTAGTCCACCAATGGCTGGAAATCTTACTATGCTATACTATTTTAATACGCCTCCCTGCAAGATTTCATACATTTCTTGGTTCTACTCTTGGCCAGAAATACCAGGGCACTTCTTGTGGAATCTGAGTACTTCTTATTCCAGTGCTGACAGGTAGTGTAAAGGTTACAGAAAATGGAGGGGGACAATAAGTAAGACATTTAAAAAGATTTAGGTCTAAAAGCGGGCAAGGCTTGATGGCTCAGAGGTTAGGGAGAAGTTATTATTTAACCAAAGCATCCTAAGTAAGAATATCAGGCATTCACTGAAAAGAGTCTCTGACATTAGCTCCACAATATCATAGAAGTTCAATACATTTTTGATTTACCTAAAGGGTAAATAATAGTCTTCGGTCTACAACTAGAAAACCATTTTGTAAGTCATCTTATTTATTGGACTCTATTGTCAAACAACAAAACAGCCAATAATTGAAGCAGGTGTTCAAAGTATTGCAATTTCCTGCTTTTTTTTTTAGCTTTAAAAAAGAACCCTCATATTGATTACATGCTAATATTGTCATCTTTGAGCAGATTTTAGCTACTGTTTCTTTGCCTGTGCCGAATATGGTGTGGCCCTGTTAAAAATGGCAGTTGAACTGTCTTCAGTACCAGTTCAGTGTTACTCATCCCTAACAGCCACAGGAAGCAACTTATCTCTTCTGTAGTGATCTGACCATCATTTTTAACTTACCAGTGTCTCTGATCCCAAAGCTGTCTGTGCACTTCGCTACAGACCCTGCATAATGTAAAGCACATGGAGGTACTTGCAAACTGCCTCACTCTTTAGCCAATAGCATGGTCCCAACTGCAGGATATTTAAATGAAATGTTTTCTCAAGTTGAAAGCAACTCATTAACACAATCTGCCCATTATCCTCAATGGTCCAAAACATGATAGGTTTGAGTTCCCCCACCAGGAATTTGGCTCAGACAAACTGCCAATGTTATCGTCTAGTGAAGAGGTTGGGGTGTTGCGATTACTTAGAAAAGAAACTAAACTCAAAACTCTTGTGCCCAACTCTGGTTCAGGTGGAAGCTGAAGACCACACAGCAAATATATATATATTTATAAATATAATTATATACATATAAAATAATCCCTGTGTCTTTGCCAACATTACAGCCCCTGGAACACACTAATGTTCAAGGTTATGTGTGAGCAAGATGGCTGCCATGTTCACCTGACAGTAGTGACTTCATTGCCAATACATGACCAGCACTACTCACTATTTTAATGCATTTTATGAGTATGAAAGATGCTAATCAAAACCAAATTCTAGTGTGTTCTACTTGGCACATTTAAAACATTGCTATGGAAACACATAGAACTCTCCTAATAGGCCAGAAGTACCAAGAGCTTTCCCCCCCCATGCAGCCACTATTAAACGCAGAATAAGTCTGCTCACTGTGCAAATACTTACACTATTAAATCCCAGGTACTACCACTCTTTTCTCTGCTTAGTTAATTTATAACACTCGCTTCACTGCAAAGCTGAATTTTCATCATCTGGTTTGGGAATAAAGGTCAAAGTTTAAATCTATATTTAATACCATTTCTTGAAAACTGGATTTGTGGGTCCCTTTATGTGGATATTACCTATCTTAAGGGATTTCATATGAAAAAAACCCCAACCCTTGAAAGCCCAGCAACTGAGACTGACCTTTTGCTTTAACCTTCAGCAAACTTGTAAATAGGTTGTTGCTTGTGTTTCTGTTTTTCAAACATTATAATTATACTTCCAAAAAAATTCCTTGACAGCATGTATTGTGTTGAGCGAAGGCATGCAAATGACTTTGTATCTAAGAAACTTTGATCTTTGACATATAGGCTACAGATCAAAGGTTAAAATAGCACGCTTTGTTGTCCCGTTTGCAACAATTTCTTTTGAAGCTTTATGCCTTCAGCTAAAGTGATCTACTGTAATATTCTAATATGCAAATCTCAGGATCTTTGATTGTCATGGCAAAGGGCAAAGTTCACAGTTTTACTTAATTTGGTATTTGATGAAGTTTTTCTAGACAACATTAATAAAAAATTCTGCTTGCATTTTTTGCATGCGCGTGTGCACACAGACAACAGACAGATGTGTGCACTTGTGCAAACATGGAAGGTAGCTGGATATCTGCAGCATTATGAAAGAATATTTGAGCTTTGTCTACACAGCCATTTATATGTGCAAAACTGGAGACTCAGTGTGAGAAGCCAGGCTGGAAAATTCGGGCTCTGTAATTCTACTGGGTGACAGTTGTTTTATAATATGTTTCAAGTTTATTAAAAATAAGTCAAAAATAAAAAAAGCCGTATTAATTATTATCAAGGATGTCTGGTTCAGGGAGACTATACCTTGGTATGGATGACATATTTTTATATTACCTTTTACATAAACATTTTAAGTGTGCTGAAAGAATTTACTGAGATATTATAGTATGAAAATACCAGGGACTTGGCCTGCCTTAGCAAAGAGGAAAGTTCACATTTATTTAGAGCTAAATGCTGGCAACCATGCGGACATGGTTGCAGGATAGCGTGCTTAATTTGGTATCTGATGAACATGCTTCAGGCCTGGAAGATACACAACAGTAGAATCACTGCTATAAGATGCTCATGAGTGGTGGGGTCTCGTGTGGAAGGGGCAGGGCCAGGGGCTAGCCTCCCTGAAGTGTGTGTGTGGGGGTCCACCCACGGCCCGTGTGCTGTGCTATCAATTTGCCATATTCTAGTTTCCATGTAGCTAAAGAACCACAGCTGTTTCATACATCAGAGAATGAACAAACAAAGCGAACAGCTCCCACTCCCCCTCTCTGTAGGACCCTAATTATCCTATCTCTGTCTACATGTAACTCCCATTAACTTCAGTGAGTCTTCTGCTGTTGCAACTATTGGCCCAATCAAACCTCAGAGCAAATTCAGTTGTGACATGAGTAGCGGCCTAAAATATACTCTGAGCGTAAGCTGATCAGAAAAAATATGTAAATAGTAAAGTAATGTAGCCCACATTGATTTGCCCTACACCCTACTTTATCTATCATCCTCCTAGTTGCTTATTATACTGCTGACCTTTCTTCCCTTTGAGCATGTAGGCTGCAAACAGTGAATGCCAAATCAATGCAAATATTTTAGCCCGGTACAACCATTTTCTGACCAGTTTACATCACCATTTATGTCCAATGCTGAATTTGGCCAAGAGATGCCTATGGGAAATGCACCTGCTTACCCCCTGTGTTTTTAGTCTATTTTTTCTCTTTTTGATAGCTGGATGCCGCTAGCAGGAACCCTTTGCAGTAGAGAGCCCTTCCCTACAAACTCAAATGGAAAAAATCCAAGTTACCTCCTACATACTTTAAAATAACACTTTCTAATGACTCCTGATGATGTTGACACATTTACAATGTTGATTTAAGGAGAATGGGGAGTGTAGTTCTGCCTGACACCAGGGATATAATGTTATTGGCCTGCTGTTTAGCCACACTGAAATGAGTGTCAATAGTGCCAAAATGTTAGATATTCATAACTTAGACAACAGGCAAAATAGCCTCTGAGGGAGTGAGAACCCCTTTTGATGGCTCCCTCTTACTGCTCCTCCAAGACTGGATTGAACTGGGTAGTGGGTACGGCATACTGTGGTTATTAATATATTTGGTTTTACAGTGCCTGAACTTTTTGTGAACCATTTTAGCACAAATTTAGATTCTGTACCATAATACCTCCTAAAGATTTTTCTTTCTTCCTTCCTTATTCTGGGCTGGATCTAATCTGACTGTAAATGTTTGTCAGTCTTCAGATGTTCTAAGTTCTTGATCACGTGGTCTGACATGATCCTGATTTTTTTCAATATCTCTTTTTTCGACCCTGGGGAAATTTAGATCTGTTTCTGGCATGTGGTCTCCCATCTTCCTTTGTGAACACAGAAGGAAAAAAATCATTTCATTTCTTTCTTTTTTTTTTAAACAAAGCCTTCTTCTGTGAATAAATTATTCCCGCCATCTTTTAAAGGCCCTATTGTCTCTTTCACTGACACCCATGTTTCTTATGCACTTGAAAAATTCCATTTAAATCATAATTTGAGTGGTAAAGTTTTTTCCATTCTTCACCTTTGCTCTTTTAATTTTGTTTTTGCACTTCCATTCTATTCTTTCTCCAGCTCATTTTAGAGTCAATATTTTAAACTTTTCATGTATCCTTTCCTCACCTCTGGTTACTTTGCCCTTTTCCCTTCCTTGTTCTTTATTAAGTGTTGGCAATTCAGTAGGTGGCACTCTTACCCCTGAGTCGGTGCTGAATCATGGCCCTAGAATGAAGTCAGGGGGGCACTGTGACACCTTTCAGATGAGATGGGAAACTAGGGTTCTGACTGTTTGTGCTCATTAAAAATCTCATGATACATTCTGCAAGAATATGTGTGTTAACTCCTGTATCCCAGCCAAATTCCAGATTGAGTGATTACAGTCTGCTTACCTAAATTCCCCTTGTAGTTTCAATTGGATATATTAATCTTTATTGTGGATCCTAATCTGTTATGCAGTGTTACCATCGGCCGTTAAATAGATGCCATATTCTATCCTTAAATCAACAGGATGAAGAGATTTTTGTATATATGGTCTGTATATTGGTTTTTCTACTTCATTTTTAAAACACTTTAGGATGAAAGGTACTAATTGTAAGTTATTGTTTTTTGCTTTGTACCAATGATTCATTGCTAGAATTCATACATAACCCTTGCACACCCATTAATTTACTTGTAGACACTTTCCATTTCTCCTTCTCCCTTTCCCATGATTGCTGTACCTCAGCACTTCTTGTATTCTTTCAAATTCTGTGCACTGTTGAAATTTACCATCCTTACTTTGCCCTTTTCATTCTCATGGTAGTCTTATTACAAACCTAACCAGAGCGTGGCCACTATCGCTTAGCTCTATCATCAGACCAAAAGCTTCAGCAAAACTTTGAATAATCCCCACTTGCATGTGCCTAGAAAGGTTAGGGCAGGTTGGTACAGAGACCATAGTGCCAGCTGTAGAAGTGATACTATTGGTCCACATAGTCAGGATAAAGGCATCAGGCTGTTGCTGGGATCAACTCTGTGGATTATATGAACCAGTGAAAAAACATTTCCATGTGTCCAGGCAGGTTGAAACTGAAAGTCTAATAAGAAGGTAGTTTATTTGGGTTCAACTCCCATAACAGCCTTTGTGATCTTTGCAATCTTCATTATTACCCCAAAATAAATTGATGACAGTTCCTTTTCTAAATTCCTATCATTACACAGAGCCAAATCCCACCCTTATATGTCCCCACGCAGCTCCTGTTGCGCAAGTAGGGCAGAATTTGGCTTATGCTGAATGAGGAAATGGTCCTTTATCATATGGACAAATTCATTGTCCAGTTTTTGCTTCCTTTCAGTACGCAGCCAATTAAGATGCTGAATACTTCCTTCCCTACTAGTTTACAAACCTTGCTCATGTCTGTTAACATTGCCTCATTTGGTTGCTTCTTCCATTCAGGATAGTCTAACGCAGTGGTTCTCAAACTTATTTGATCACGCCCCCCTTCTTTGTGTTTGTAGTAGTTTATGCCCCCATCCGGCTACACAAGTACATAATACTGATAAAAAAAATCAACATGCAACTCTCACTAAATATTAAAAATAGTAAGGCATTGATTCATACAGAGCCAAAGATCCATTGTAATAAGAGCAAAAGCAAAACTGTGACTGTGGTGCACACTTACAATGAAACGTGCACACTGCGTTGTAACAAAAGGGTTAACATACAGATAGCAACGACTTTATATAATGCTGTGCAAGCTTAACTGAAATCCGTCAAAATGCACAGCACCATCTGGCGTCCAATGCACAGCACCATCTGAGGACCGGGTATAGCTGGAAGAATCATCTTTACTAGTTATTCACTGCTGTGGGTAAAATGTGCGGATATCCTCAGTCCTTATTGAAGGAGCAAGATGATACTGATGACAATCCAGAAGTCAACATCTTAGATTTGGAGAATAACCTTGCACCCTTACTCACACCTACTGCAGCATGCAGCATCAGGACGGCCCCTTGCCATAGTACAGGATAAGATCTGTACCACGCGTAAGTACCTGTTTTTCAGCCCTTGATGCCTGTTTTCTGGCAAAGTTTATACTGGGTATGGTGTAATCAGATGTTTCCCTTATACAGCTTCAGTGTCTCGACTTGTTTTACATCACAAAGACTAATGTTACACTGTGTCTCATCATGTTGTTGGCAAACATGACACAAATATTGAAAAATGGCACATGATAGCTAAAAGATAAATGGGAATAATTATTTTTAGATCAAGAGTTTATTATTAGTTTGACTAGCACATTATCAGCACATTGACCTGCAGGGCTCCGTTTTAAAAGATGTTGGGCCAAATTCTGCCCTTACTTGCAACCATACAAAATTTACAGAACTGTACTATATCGGCCGAGAGCTACATTTTTGTCCATTGGCTTATGTTTGTAAGTTGCAGACAAAATCTGTTACACGCCCCCTCCAAAGTAATATGGCAGAAGGTGGGACATGGTCCAGATGGGGGCTAAGAGGATTGTCTATGGAGATATAATTGTGATTGGAAGGAATGGAAAATGTGGTTGAAAATGACGATGAAAAGATAACCAACCCTAATCTCAATCAGTCAAGGGATTCGTGAATGAAAAAAAATTCTGAAAAGATGTGTGTGTGAAACAGGGAAGCTTCAGGAAGGTCTTATCTGGAATCCAGAATTTACAGAGCAGCAGAAGATAACCCAAGCTGCTGTCCATGACCTTTGAAGTCCATCTTGAAAAAAAGATTTGTAATTGATTATTTTTGAATAATGTATCTGATATACAGCATTAAACATTAGAATATGTTCTTTCAGCAGTAGACACTTGAGTCATCTTTCCTTCATATGTTTTCTCCTTGAACAAATATTGTCTTTTCACCTGGTGTTCCACTGACTTGGTTGCCTTGTTGCTAGTCTAAGGAGTTTATGTGGGTTCTTAGATACCACAGTGAGAAACATGGTATAAAAACTAGATAGATGGATAGAACCTATACAAGGGTTTGAGTGTTTGTATCTCTCTATGTTTGTACATTAGAAAGGTATGCTATGTGTGCTCAACGCAGGGCTTCACTAAAGTAATCCAGGGCTCGCACTAACATGAGGAACTCCTTAACCTTATATTTACACCATGGCCCTGTCCCACCTCGGGTGTTTCAGGAAGTTAGTGTTAATATGAATAGGGCAGTTCTCATCTTTTGGAGCTATCCTTTTAGACTGTCTGCAGACTCAGACAGACAGCTGGGACATTTGGTTCGCATTTTCAAGCTTGGCTTAGCATTCATGCGGATTAAAAAAAAACCACCCCTATTTTTAAGGAAAGCTGAGAATTCTTATCTTATCCTGTGACTCCAGAATAGGGTGCCTGGGCAAAGTCAAAGGCCCTAAATAGTTTCAAAAGTGGCTAAGTCATTAAGCACCTAAGTTCAATTTTTAAAAAAGCAATTTAGGCAATTAGGAGTATAAGTCTTATTGAAAATCAATGGGACTTAGGCTTTAAATCATTTTGGTGCTTTTGGAAATTTTAGCCGTAGTGCATATGTCTTTACTCAGCCCTGGATAGACTGTGTGTATGTGGCAGTGGCAGTTTTATCTCGATCTACTACCTGCATCTGTGGGTCTTGTCTTGTACATTGCTATTTACATTTTTTTTTCCTACTACAACTTGACACCACATTTCATCTGAACAAACAGAAGTTTGATATCTGCTGCTACATTGCTGTCATGTGTCAAATCACACATTCCCGTGGGAAATGGATACAACAACCACCAGAAATTCATGAAGTATCAGGAAGAAGAAATGCTGGAAACTATGATATGTCTGGGTGTGGGTTTAAAGTTACTTTAAAATGTAACAATAAAGTGTAAAAACTTCAGGTGCTCCATAAAAATTTACTTCTTCTACCCCCAGTACCTTCTTTTGCTTAAAAGCACGTGAAAAATACAGCTGTTCTGGCTGACCTTTTGGAAGGGCTTTGTCGAAAGAGGTGACATTTTAAACATGTGGTTACTGTAGTTATTAATAAAGAATTCTGGCTTAAATGTTTTCCTATGGAGGAACTATTAAAGGAATGGAGGGGAGGGTTCTGATTAATACAAAATCTGCTACCTACAGTACCTAAAAAAAACCTGCTATGAAAGTGTGAAAATACAGCACTGCATGAGGAAGAAAAGTTAAACTCTAGAGCACATAAAATACTGGCACAAAGGTTTGATCTCAACCATTTGTTTAGTTCATTAAAAAAATGAAGTAATTACTTTTAAAAGAGAAACATGCACAAGCACATTACCAATTTGAGGACGCATGGCATGCATATTTATAATAGTTTTTCAAGAAGGCAGATTTAATTTATCTGGGTGTAGTTTTTAATACACTTCAGGACTATTTTTTATGACAAGTTCAAAATTCTCAACAGCTATCTTGTTGTATGACAGGCCTTTACTGCATTAGTTTCACCAGACAAGGACTGGTGGAGTAAAATTAGTCATGTATGTAAATTATAATCACGCTGAATAGTTGTATGTGCTCATTTAGGCATTTTAACAGTGTGTGATGTTATCCTCTCTGCAGGACTAATAAGCATTAGCCATAATGAGGTCAGTCAGTCAGTCAGGCATTATCATGGGATTTAATTGGGACACTGGTCTCTGCTGAAGTGAAAATTAATAACTTTTGTCAATGTTCTGGCGAAATGTTCTGTCTTATTAAACTATGAGGGTCAATTAGAAAGCATTATGTAATAAAGTCCCCAGCAGCAGAACTCAAATTGAGTTATACCACAGTCATTATTCCAGGGCGATTGCATTTGAAAATGGAAAACCAGAGTGCCATATGGAGGGTTCAGGTTATATTTACAAGCATTGCATGTTAAGGCTTCGACAAGAAGGAAACAATTAAATGTAATACTGAAATAAATCAAAGCACTGAAAGTGCCATGTCGTGCCAGGAGCTGAATACTGCTAGAACACCACTAGATGTGACTAGGCAAAATGGCACCTGTTTATAAACCTTGTTTGGTTTCCATCAGATAGCTTTGTCCCTGTGGCACTCTTGGATGATTCAAAATCTGGGGCACACCTGGAAGGTTGAGCCCTGCGTGTTGACTCATATAAATAACAGTTTATTGTGTGGCGATTAAGACAAGAGATTGCTTTTATTAAAGTGCAGTTATTGTAGTACAACAAATTAAAGAACTTTAAAGCATGTTTAACAGCCTCTGATATTCCCTGTTCAGTCATGTTTTACAGTACTTCAAATGGGCAGGATATTGTTAGGGAGATATAAAGTCTTTGCTGGTGCTGGCATGTAAAAGCAGGGCTGGCAGCCAGCGTTGATACAAGGAGAGCAAGAAGGATACAAGTACATTTTCATAGAGATGGTGACGAGCTCAGAGATGTGGATTTCCCTCCTCTTAGAAGAAGGTGTACACAGTCACAGCAGAGAAGCAACATGGTGCTGAATTTTTCTTTATACACTCCACAGAATGCCTCTGCCATTATCAAACAAAGACTGAAGGGATGTATTTTCATCTCTGTGTGGCAGGGCTTTACCAGAATTTTTTTCCCCATTCATTAATATAAAGCACTGTGGTCTTTACCCGCCATATTTTTCCTACTGGTTACTTTTTACCGTAACAGTAGAAAGTACCACAATGCCTCTTTCTCTGTCATTTGTATACTGGGCAATAGAACTTCGCTGAAAGTGGAGCACACGTGAACTGGAGTTGCTTTGGTGTTAGACACAGTTAGCCAAACTGTGCCCTCAGTTGCACCCTGAAACTTCACTAAACTCAGTGGGGTTGAGGGCATAACTTAAGCCTAGTGAATATTATTCTTCCTTTCTAGACTCAGGCAACAAGTAACCACATTGGCGGGAGTGGGTGGAAGATGTCATAAGAGACAACAGTCTTAACAATCTTCTAATGAAGGAAAGCCCAAGACAAATTTGGTTAGAAAACTGTAGCACTGCAGTGAAACTGAATCTTCTTATGGATACAGAACCGTCTTGATTCACACACAGCACCTGTTGCAAGCAGAGCATCTCAGGCTATGTCTACCACAGTAAGTCGACCTAAGTTATGCAACTCCAGCTATATGAATAATGCATCTGGAGTCGACATAGCTTAGGTCGAATTACTGCGCCATCTACACCGTGATGGGTTGACGGGAGAAACTCTCCCCTCGACTTACCTTACTCTTCTCGTTCAAGGTGGAGTACTGGGGTCGACCGGAGAGTGATCTGTGGTCGATTTAGCAGGTCTTCACTAGACCCGCTAAATTGACCCCCGGTAGATCGATCACCGGAGCGTTGATCCTGCGGTAGCCTCAGAAGAGAAAGCCATTTCTGATAGGACTGAATGACCAAACCTGTCTACTTTCTCATGAGATATCCCCATTTAGCCCCACAAATATACTTAGGGGCCCGATCACATGAGGTGTTGATTATTCTCATCAGCTACTGAACTGAGGGCTTTCAGCACCTGGTAGGACTGGCCTTAAATTGGTTGTCTCACCTGTTTGTATTTGCCTTCACGCCCCAGAAGGCTTGAAATGTCACAGCTCAGGAAGTTATGTCACAGGGGCATCACAGCTATGCTTTCCAATATACTTCTTTCTCACACATCTGAGGGATAATTTTCAAAAGCACTCAGTGTCTGGCTTAACTCTTGATCCAATGGAAGTCAATTATAAAACATCCATTGGAGTTTTACAACTGACTTCCATGGGAACAGCATTTTGCCAGTGCTGTCCACTTCTGAAAGACCCAGCCCTAAAGGCAAATTCTGATTTCCCATACAGTGGAGTCAATCAGGAGAAACTCCATTTTTACTGATTTTGAACTATATATTCCCTAAGGGCAATAAATGCCTCCTGTTGGCAGTGTGGCTTAGGTGAATTTTAGGGGAGCTTTGAATGAGGTGAACTGGACTTTTGTTTAATTTAAATCCACTTAATTGGGGCAAAGGATGGAGTTTAAAGAAAAACCATAAATCAACACAAAGACCTGGGCCCAGTTATTCTCCATTGACATCAGATTTTCAATAATGTGACTTACACCATTGTGAGACAAGAATAAGGCCCATTAGATTTAGGCATAGGAAGATCTTAATAGAATGAGAACGTTTTGCAATTTACTCACCATGCAGCTGAGCATCTCAATTTGCTTGACAAGCACTAATGAATTAAGCCTCACAAATAGACCTGTGAGACCTTGTGGGACCCTGTGCTGCAGATGAAGGTTATTAGCCAAGTTTTTTTAAAAAAGCAACTGTAATTTTGGGTACCTCAGTTTTTGGGGTGCCCAACATAGGACACCCTAGAGAGGTCTGACCTTTTCAGAAAGAGCCAAGCACCCATCCTCTGAAAATCAAGCCCCTTTATGATCTCTCAAGTTGATACCCAAAACTGAGATACCCAAAATTATTAGTCACTTTTGAAAAATATTATCCCCATTTTATCAATGGGTAAATTGAGATACATGAAGGTACAGAGACTTGTACAAGGTCCATAGTCAAGCTGTGACAGAGCTAGGAATAGAACGCCGCTCTCCTGACTCATAGTCCGGTGCCTTAATCACAAGGTTATTCTTCCTCCCCCTTCAGCTAGAGCTTCAGGTAACAAGAGAGAGCATGTCAGCCTCTCTCTCGCTTTCTCTATGCCATGTATGAGTCAACTTATCTCTTTGATTTTCCTTCTTGAATGGGAGTAACTTATGTAGAATCCTGCTATTTCTGGCAGACATAGACACATATTACATACACACACACTCTCACACACACACATGCATAACACCACCCATATGCCGTAGTTCCAATTTACCATTTGAAAGCAATCTGTGTTGCATTATGGTACATCTTCCCATCACAGTAGTGGTAATACCACAGCAGTGCTAATCATAGAATATTAGGGTTGGAAGAGACCTCAGGAGGTCATCTAGTCCAATCCCCGGCTCAAAGCAGGACCAACACCAACTAAATCATCCCAGCCAGGGCTTTGTCAAGCCGGGCCTTAAAAACCTCCAAGGAAGGAGATTCCACCACCTCCCTAGGTAACGCATTCCAGTGCTTCACCACCCTCCTAGTGAAATAATGTTTCCTAATATCCAACCTAAACCTCCCCCACTGCAACTTGAGATCATTGCTTCTTGTTCTGTCATCTGACACCACTGGGAACAGCCGTGCTCCATCCTCTTTGGAACCCCCCTTCAGGTAGTTGAAGGCTGCTATCAAATCCCCCCTCACTCTTCTCTTCTGCAGACTAAATAACCCCAGTTCCCTCAGCCTCTCCTCATAAGTCATGTGCACCAGCCCCCTAATCATTTTTGTTGCCCTCCACTGGACTCTCTCCAATTTGTTCACATCCCTTCTGTAGTGGGGGGACCAAAACTGGATGCAATACTCCAGGTGTGGCCCCACCAGTGCCGAATAGAGAGGAATAATCACTTCCCTCGATCTGCTGGCAATGCTCCTACTAATACAGCCCAAGATGCCGCTAGCCTTCTTAGCAACAAGGGCACACTGCTGACTCATATGCAGCTTCTCGTCCACTGTAATCCCCAGGTCCTTTTCTGCAGAACTGCTGCTTAGTCAGTCGGTCCCCAGCCTGTAGCAGTGCATAGGATTCTTCCGTCCTAAGTGCAGAACTCTTCACTTGTCCTTGTTGAACCTCATCAGATTTCTTTTGGCCCAATCCTCCAATTTGTCTAGGTCACTCTGGACCCTATCCCTACCCTCCAGTGTATCTACCTCTCCCCCCAGCTTAGTGTCATCTGCAAACTTGCTGAGGGTGCAATTCATCCCATCATCCAGATCATTAATAAAGACATTGAACAAAACCAGCCCCAGGATCAACCCCTGGGGCACTCCGCTTGATACCAGCTGCCAACTAGACATCGAGCCGTTGATCACTATCTGCTGAGCCCGACAATCTAGACAACTTTCTATCCACCTTATAGTCCATTTATCCAATACATACTTCTTTAACTTGCTGGTAAGAATACTGTGGGAGACCGTATCAAAAGCTTTGCTAAAGTCAAGATATATCACATCCACTGCTTTCCCCATATCCACAGAGCCAGTTATCTTATCATAGAAGGCAATCAGGTTGGTCAGGCATGACTTGCCCTTGGTGAATCTATATACTGTTCCTAATCACCTTCCTCTCCTCCAAGGGCTTCAAAATGGATTCCTTGAGGACCTGCTCCATGATTTTGCCGGGGACTGAAGTGAGGCTGATCGGTCTGTAGTTCCCCAGGTTCTCTTTCTTCCCTTTTTAAAATATGGGCACTATATGTGCCTTTTTCCAGTCGTCTGGGACCTCCCCCGTTCGCCACGAATTTTCAGAGATAATGGCCAATGACTCTGCAATAACATCAGCTAACTCCTTCAGCACCCTTGGATGCATTAGATCTGGACCCATTGACTTGTGCATGTCCAGCTTTTCTAAATAGTCCTTAACCTGTTCTTTCACCACTGAGGGCTGCTCACCTCCTCCCCATAGTGTGTTGCCCAGTGCAGCAGTCTGGGAGCTGACCTTGTGAAGACTGAAGCAAAAAAAGCATTGAGTACTTCAGCTTTTTCCACATCATGTGTCACTAGGTTGCCTCCCCCATTCAGTAAGGGTCCCACACTTTCCCTGACCTTCTTCTTGTTGCTAACATACCTGTAGAAACCCTTCTTGTTACCCTTCACATCCCTTGCAAATGGTGATTGTCAGCAATTTAATGGTGCCCACTGCACAACCCCATTCACATACATATCCCCTCTCACCCATGACACATTCACAAGTATGCATATACACATTCATATGCATCCATCTCTTCACTGACCTATACCCACATACCCACAGACATTCCTCATGCAGGCTTCCATATCCTTTTCAGGTGCTCAGGCCACTAGAGCATTCAACTTCACTTTGTGGTTTCCTCCTGGTTTTGTAACAGTACTACAAGACCAATGTCAGGGATTTTTGTTGCTGGAAAGAGTAAGTGGTTGGAAAAGTGCTGATTCTTCCCTGTCTTTACATCTACATTGTTTAAGAGGCCTTAGCACAATACAGTGCCAGGTCTCAGTGCTTGGCTGCCCACATGGTTTGGCACAATGATGGAATTTTGGCAGAAGTGCCATAGAGTAACAACAACAACAAAAAGTTTGATTAATCAGCAGGAGAGAGAGAGAGAGAGAAGATGAAGTCTATTCTAAAAAAGTCTAATCAGTTTTAAAACAATTTTAACAAGGAATAAAAATTGTTAAATCTCTTTGATGGTATTCAAAGAGCCTTTTTTAATATATGAGAAGGCACATTCTAAATTCTTAACACTCCTAGTGTCACCAGTACTTTTTTCCACTAAACCATTTTAATTCCATAATTTAGAAGGCCTTGAAAAGTAGCAGGATCAAACTACAGCATAATTGGATATACTATGCATTTCCAGTGTGGATTTTGGTCCCTGGTAAGCATGGGAGATTTCTTTTTCTTTTCTTTTCTTTTTTTTTAAGATCAGATAGAGAGGACTTGTTTGGAAGAGGGAGTGGAACCTTGCCCATGCTCCTACCCCAGTGAACAGAACATTTACAGTATGGGAGAGCTAAGGTTTGGTGCAGGAAAATGCTTTCCATTTATTTGGCACTGACAGTTTCTTTGTGATTGGAGGGAATGTAACGAACAGGAAAATTAATATGGCTTTACTGAAGAACACCAAACAAGGCACTGAGCGGGAAAGGGGAGCACGGTGCACTTTTTCTAGGAACAAATAGGTTCAGATATTTTAGGTGTCTCTCCTCTGCCCCAACACAAACACACACTCCTGCGTTCAAACATTAGCTCCGCTGATCTGAGCACTCCAAGGAGTGATAAGAATTCGGGAATTTTGGATCGAGGTTGGTCCCCGGAAGGAAGGGACAACTGCAGGTCTCGACAGGCGTTCTGCAGGGCTTTTTTAAAAACAGAAGGCAAGAAAGAGAGAGAGAGACACACACACACAGAGGAGGAACATCTGAACATCTGCTGGAAAATCCTGACTGGCTTGTTCAGCTGAGTTCAGCAGCAGCAACAGCAGAGGAGTTGGCAGGTGTCACCATACTTTAGCTGGAAATTGTTGCAGATGATCTCAAGATATACATTAGAATAATCTGGACAGCGACCCATGGTTCTCTCACCCCCAACCAATCCACGTCCTAAAAGGTGACAATAATATGTGTGTATGTGTGCATGCATGCACATGCGTGTGTGTGTAACACCCCATACTCTGTCGCATGAGATGTATTGCTTCCTTTAAAACTGCAGAGAGAAACAAACAATAAAAACAGACTGCTGTTACACAAAGTGAGCAATTGCTACTGACATGGGTTTTTATAGGGGAGAAGGTGGGGAGTTAAGTGTTTGCACCTTTCTCCCTTTATTCATGCACTATATGAAATACTAGCATCCTTCCCACCTAGAAACCACACATAAACATGTATAAAATGCATATGTGTGTATATATGTGTAATGTCTGGGTGTGCATCATACAGTAACATAACTCATGCTGCCACTGACATATATTACATACACACGTGCAAACACAGAGATTTAAGAAGGACCCCTTAAATACTGCACTCATTTCTTGACAAGTGTTCCCCAGTACACCTACAACATGCCTGGCAGAATCTTTTAAGGCTAATCAGTCAGCAGCCCTAATCAGAGATTTTCACCATTTGCTCAGCAATTCACAGTTATGTTGGCTTCATTGTCTTTCCCACTGTACCATCTCCACTCCACAACATAGGCAATAGGCTCTGGACAGCAGGACAGCTAGATCCAATAAATCTGAGACCTGTCTAGGTGCTTCATTTATCAAGAGGCCTAATTTACCCAGGCCCTTTAGACTAATTGCAGATTTGCAAAAAATGCTGATAGTGTAGAACAGTGTATTGTGAATGTCCCTTGCCATATTTCTGCTAATGTGTTTCATCTGGAGTACATAAAAAGACAGGGATGCTGATTTTAGACACAGCACTTTGGGGCTAATCCAGTTAAATGATTATCCCTAAAAATCTGCAGTGATGTCATTTTCCCTATAGTACTCTGCCAGTTGCCTTGTTTGCTTTATTGTGAGAAATATGTGATCCCACACTTGTTTTCAGATACATCTCATAGAAATCTAAATAACTCATTATTTTTCTAATTCACTAGAACTCTCTCTCTACCGACTGTCCCTGCTATCGTCCAAAGCAACTATTTTAGTGGCCAATGCCAGCATGGGCCACTGTACTGCTGCGACTACTGAGAGCCCTGTACTGCCATCACAGGTCCCTGATATATGTTCCTTGATATCCTATTGCTTCCTCCTAATTAATCTCCTCTACCCTTTATCTCCATCTTTGTAGACTACATCTCTGCTATCCATTTGTGCAATATTGGGATTACCTCCCTGCTCCCAGACCTCCTTTCTTCAGCTCCAGGCACGTCCTCTGCAACATTTCCAAAATCCATCTCTTCCTCGCTCTCTTCACTGCTAAAATTCTGCATCGTCTCCATCTCAGCCTTCTTCCTCCCCTTCTCGCCCCACCCCAATCCACATGGTGGCTAATATCAACATCCTTGCCTGATGCCCTGACCACATCACTACCCTATTCAAATACCACCACTTACTTCCAGTCTTATTCTGCAGCCCATTCAAACTCCATGCCCTGCACAGTGTCTCTCCTCCCTTTCTGCAACATTCACCACGGGTTAAATTCACCCTAGTGCAGAGGCCCAGCACCAGGCCTTTCCACCACTTTCGTACTAAAATAGGGCTTACGTGGGTCTTGGGTGGTGTATATAAACTTATGCAAGCTTTCGGCAAAGGGGTGGATTTCACCCCAATAGCATAATCGAAACAATTCCTTTGCCTTTATTGGAGTTATCCCCAGCAGTGAATTTGGCCCTATAGCTCTGCCCTAGTCTTCTGCTTCAGCCCTGCTCCTGCTCTGCCAACTCTGCCAGACTCACCATGCTCATTTTCCCTTTCTCCGCTTGAGACTCTGCCTTTTCCCACACTGCCCCTCAAACCTGAAATTCCCTCCCTCTTCCTTCCTGAGCATGTCCAGCATCCTCACGTTCCTTCTGTAAGTCTCTCTTGTCTTCCTTTGCCTCCTTCAGCCTGCTTATTGTCTGGCTTACTGTGAAAGTTCTCCTTACAGATTCATAGATTCCAAGTCCTCTTTGGGTAAGGACTGTGTCTTCCTGTTTGTAAAATGCCATCGGCTAGAAATAGTAATGAATAGTCACACATAACTCTCACCAACTCCGATGGCAGCTGCATGTGCCGAATAAGTGCAGCAGGCAGCTCCAAACGTGTTTCACTACTGCTCTGACATGTGAACGGCTGACTTTTGCAATGTGGATTTGGTGACAGTTCAGGATCTGGAATAGATAAAACATGAGAAAATCTTTAAGTGGTTGCAAATAGGTCTGTGATTATGGCAACTTCAGGAATTGGCTCTATAAATACTACCAAGGTTTGAGAGGTATTTTTATTTATTTGTTTTACATGGATTTATTTCAGCTGAACCCTTGACAGTGTGGGGAGGAGGAGCAATGTGGCTAATTTCTCAGGTATCCCAGTGTTCAGAATGGGAATATAAAACAAATCTCACTGACAGGGTTAATGAGAAGCCCACTTTGGATGCTTCCTCCCGCCCTGTTAGATGTACCTAAAGTATGACCCCAGAATTCAGATCTATTTACAAGTCACCACAGAAATTCTGGGCCAAATGAGAGGGAGCTGTCTCCTGAGCATGCTTAAGGTCATTCCTTGGAGCTTTCAGCACCTCATGGGATCGAGATCTTATTCTGTACAGAGCATTTCCTGTCAAATGTGTCCTAACCACTTTTCAGAATGGAATAATCCTGTAACATTGTTAAATAGCTGGGAGAGAGAAAAAAATTAAGATGCTTATATTTAATGACATTTTTTATTAAATCTACTTTCTTCATAGCCCGACAATCAGCTTTTGCCAAGTTGCTGCCCTGGAGCTAGAGGTTTGGTACAATACCTGTGTAGTATAGCTATGCGATGGGCACCAGAGAGCAGATACACAACATGAGCCCCACACTTCTCATTAGCATTAAAAGGGTGTGGGGGAATTGCCTGACTGATCCAAAAAATGTACCCCAATGTTTGTGTAATCTGGATCTTATCCATTTCCAGACTCTAACATGCAACTTCAGGACTGTAGAGAAGTGTTCTAGGGGGAGGCTGAAACTAATGAAACTCTGGCTGACATTTTGAATGTGCACACACATATATCAAGCTTATCCCACAAGCATATGTCATACGGAGAGAGTAGTTTTTTCTTATTAACGATGGCATTAACCTTCCGTACTACATCACTCCCTTTAATATTCCCAAACTCTGTAAATATTTCAGATATCCCACTGTACCCTCCCCTGCACACATACAACTTCACTCCTTTTTTTTTTTTTTTACTTTTTTTTTTCCATTTGTTTTTTTCAAAAAAGGCAAATTGATGGAAAACCCAAACCTCAGCTAGGTCCTGCATTGTTTCTGATCTAGATGAGAATTAAGTTTCATTCCCTTTTTCCTGTCCCCTACACAGAGCTGATGGTTTCTTAATATTAAATGTTTACTTCAAGTTGCTTTTCTGACCTCCTAAAAAGTACCTACATCCAAATTCTAATACTTTTCAGACAAGTTTTTTGGGTGCTCAACCAAACTGAACCCTTTGGGATTTGTTCATTGCTAGATTCATCATTAGGACATGCTGCTTTGCAACAAAAGGAAGTATCTTGCTGGGGAAGAAAACTTTTCTTTTGAGAAAATGACAAGTCATTACTTTGCGGAAAATTCACGGTCTTGCACATGGCATTGATGGTGAAAATTCATATTGGCCATTAGAAGAATTCACAATGCAGATTCACTAATTTGCACGAATACTCATGGAAACCACAGGTTCTGAATGTGAACATTAGTATCATGGCAACTGGTACTGTAGCTTTGCACTCTTTGACTACAGGATCAGATAACATGCTGAGCACATGAAGCTCTAACTGAGTTTCCTGGGCATTGACAGTGCTAAGTTTATCAGGATTTGGCCCAGTAGGAGTTTTGACAGAGGAAGGACTTAAAGTCTGGGGCCATTAATGGTATCATATCTTAAAGGCCCTATCCTGGTGCCATTGAAGATCAATGTTGGTCCTCTGTGCAGGGGTGAGATTCACTTTGGCACTAAGGTAAGAATTGTTCATGTCAGTAAGTGCTTGCAGAATCAGGCTCTTCCAGCACGATTCTGCTCCCACTGAAGTAAATGGTAAAATTCCCATTGAGTTGCATGGCAGCAGGATTAGGAGTGTATTGTACTGAATTTCATTCGCCTGAGTAAAGATAAAGGACATAGTATAAATAAGGGCTTCAGGAGTGGGTTCTAAATGAAAAACATTAAAGAGCGTTAACTAGCAAGGCTAAAACCATATTTCCTAACCAAGGGCCAGATTCTGGAGTTATGCCAAATGACACCAGTGGAGGATCTGGCCCCAAAACAAGCTTTGCTCCTTCCTGTCTAAGGATTCACTGCCATTTACTACACCAAAGCAACAATTTTCTTCAGAGCACAAAAATACAAATGGTTTTCTTTCCACAAAAAAGGAACCATACAAAAGACCCCAAAGATGTTCCTTACAACAGTGTAGCTTAAAACAAAAGCAGCACATGTTTATTGCCATACTAACTTCTTGAAAAGAAAACGAGGCTTTGGAGCCTCGGAGGTATTCTTCCCATGGACCTTCTAGGCATGTTTATAAATGGAAGAAAATCATAGCAACAAGGAGGGTTTTTTCCCCATATTGATGTTTGTTACATTTCTGGTGACTTACTGAAAAGATAGCCAGAAGCAATTTGTAGGTACAGTATCACTAACAAACTCCACAACACTGTGCCGGCCTTCCCAGGGTTGTTACAAGTAGCAAGGATAATTCACTACAGTGTAAAAATATTATATAGATATTCAGCACCATCCTTAAACAGGCCCATTTATTTCAATGGAGTTATGCCGATTTACATTGGCTAAGGATATGGCCTGAAGTCCTTTTAGCACTAGACTTTATTCTGTTTTCTCCTGTACTTTGTCATGAAAGTTGGAATAATAAAATACATATTGTCATTTGTATACATATTGTCATTATTTAATGAAATAATAAACACTGCAGAGAGTCAACTTTCCTCCTAGCTAGTCTTCCTTCAGGAAGCAGACAGACAATCTTAGAACCTTAATATTCCACCTAAACTTTAGCCACAGTGGGCCTGATTATTCTCTCACCCATTATGGTATAAATCAGAAGTATTTCCACTGAAATCAATTAATCAAATTCTGCTTTCATTTACACTGGTGTGGGTTTAGAATAATTCCCAAGATGTTACTGCAGTTACTCCAGGTCTACAACAGTGTAGATGAGTAGAATGCAGCTCACAGGCATTTTATACCAGCGTTCCTGCATTTACTTCAACGGAGTTACTCCTAATAGGAAGGTCCCATCTTTAGTATGAAGTTACTTATATTTACTCACACCAGCCAAAAAGTTTGCTTTAGTTATAATATGAAGGGCTACCATATATTTTTTTTTTATTTTGAAGCTTGTATACTCAGAAAATAAATTAGGTCATTAAGAATGGTCATTAAAGTTGCATCCCATAGATTATGTACATAAATAATATAATATAACTCTCAGACAAAAGGAAAGATGGATATGTAAATCCTGTGGCCTGAAGCTCTAGAAAGTGAAGAGCTCTTTGCTCTTACGTTTTTTGGTGAATAGGTGTTTTGGCCTTCAGGCTGCTTCATCTGTGTCAGCTATTTACCTGGAACTCCAAGGTGACAGAAGCTCCACAGAGGAAGGAGGTCTCTGCCCCCATCTACTGGTGAACAGGGAGATGTGTGCTACAGAGAGCTACCCAGAATTCTTCCAGTGACACTTTGGGGGTCACCATAATTTTACATAAACCCAAAATTGGTGAGGTAGTGGAACTGAAGAAAGAGCAGACGGGAAAGGGTTCTTACCTTATGGCAAGGACTGTATGGTAAGGTGCACAATGGTTCTGTAAGCTAAGCCACATGAGGAATCAGTCCACTTAGGAGGAGTCTTTGCTGAAGCTGCAGAGGATTGAAGAAAAACTGAGTAAACTCTGATGATGATGATGATGATGATGATCTTACTTCAACCCAGTAAATAAAGCTGAAATCACTCTAGCTGGGTTAGATAGAGGAGCCTCAGGACAAGACTGGGCAGTGCTTCCCAAGGGATTTGAGACAGGCCTTCCTGAGTGTACCTCAAGACTCTGGGATTACACCATCCACTGACACCAAACCATGACTGGGGTTTAGTTGATGAGGCTCAGGAAGTGGAAGGGGGTATAGACATGATAGGAGGACCTTTGCCTGTTGGATGGTCACATTAGTGACTGGGAAAGTCAGCTGATGGACTACTGCCAAAGGTACTGCTGGGTAGTGTTTTATTTATCATTCATTTAGTAGGTAGAGTGTGGCTGTGTTTTCCCAAGTTGATGCTGTGTTACCTTTCATGCACCAGACTGCAAATTGGGAAGTATTGTCTAGCAAGGGTGCCCAGAGAAGAGGAAGTTAGTGATGCCAAAAAATCTGGATGGGGGCTCAAGCCAGTGGCATTTGTTGGTGGTAAGAGAGACCACCAGCTGTTTGAACCCTGCTCTTGTTTCTGCTGACAACACTTGGCAGCAGGGTTACAGATAATTAATTATCATGTCAAAACAATTTTTTTGTCCTGATTCAGTAATTTTAAAGGCTTTGCTCTTCTCCTCTTTTAAAAGATCAAAACAAATATTCTAAAACAATCGGGCCTAATTCTGGTCTGCCTCATATCAGTTTTACACTGGACTTAGCCTACGCAGAGCAGAATTAGGACTTGTATCTTGAACACTGCCATATCATTGTTACTCAATTAAGTTATCAAGTGATGACACTTCACTTGCTGAGAGAAGTTTGCAAGGAAATTTCATTGATCTGGATACCAGCTGTAGTATTTGCATCCCTTCTTCCATGTTTTACCTTCATCAGGAGAACTTTACATGGGGAAAGAAATTTTCTTAACTTCAGAGACAGAATTAACACAAGGTTCTGAGTACAGTTTCTTTTTCACTTAATTCATACCCCTTTAGTCCCAACTGGCAGCTGAGTGGACTCTGTAAATCCCAGGATAAGGTCCATACTGAGTAACACAAAAACCTTTGGCCCAAGCCTACAAACCTTTACTCCCATGAGTAGTCCTTACCTGAAGTCACTGAGACTACTGACATGAGCAAGGACTACTAGATGTGAGTGTTTTCAGGCTTGGGCCACTTTTGCTGTTCACTTGTGTGATTTGATATTCAGAGCATGTACATTGTCACAAGGAGTTTTTATTTTTATTTTCATAAAATATTTGAATTACACTTGTCCGAAACATGCCTCCAGCTCTAGGCAGATGTTTCCAAAAAAAGCCTAATAATGAACAGATTGCAGGGCAGAAAAGTGCATATTCTTACAGGCACTTCTAAGCCCAACTGCTCTTCAGAGTTCTGATTATGAGCTAAGCCCTGCTGCTTATGCTGCTTTGACTGGGATGTTAAAATGAAAACTCATTGCTCAGTCCCAGGGGGACTCAAGAACACTAACTTTGTTGCCCATCCAAAATAGGATAATATTTCCTATTCCTATCCTGCTGGTATTGGTTCCAACTTGGAAAACAGCCTCCTTTCATAATTCAAGCCGGGGCTATGCTGAAGCAAACCTTCTCAGATATTATAAGCCAATGTGAGCTCAAAAAAAGAATTCACTGCTCAAGGCCAAATAGCTTCAAAGCTAACAATCCTCCAGAGTCAGTGTGAAAGTGTTGAAACTGTCAATGTCAACTTACACCATGCATAGTGAGTGTAAAACTTCAATAATGACATCATGGAGAAAAGGACAAAGGGCAGGCACTACACAGAGATGTGCTAGTGCTCTTCAAATCTTTGAAACCTTCAAGGATTTATCTGGACTAACACTTCTACACTATAGTCATTGGGGTCTTAGGCTATACTGATTAAGGATTTAGCTTATTCAAAGGCTCTCACTGATAGTAAGGATGACAAGGTTTCAGCAGTGCTATTGGATTCCATTAGCTTCCACTTAAAAACCAAAAAAAAAAAAAAAAAAAAATCCAAACAAAACAAAATAGGAGCTTAATCTTTTCTCTTCCTCTTGTTTTTTTCCTTTGTGTCAACCCTTATTTTCTTCTTCTTTATATTAGTCATCAAGCCCATATTAATGTCTGTATTTGATTCACAAACAGGTTTCGGAGCACTTATGTTCTCAGTTCCCAGAATATAGATCCCAGTAGAACTGAATAAATTCCTCAGGAATTCCCCTGGGCACTACATAACTTGCTCAGTCAGTTCAGTTGCACTGGGGCAGCAGATATACTTTAAGGAGATTAGATAGATAGATAGATAGATAGATAGATAGATAGATGGTGTCTGTGTCACAGTTTAAAAAGGCAAAGTTTGTCTAATCAAAACAAAAAAGAGAAACATTTTTCTAAAAGGGCCTAGGTACAGCTGAGCCCCAACAGTGCCCAGGCAGGAACTGACACCCCCTTGTGTAGGAGGGGGCAACTAAGCAGGCACAAACTCCAAAGCCAGAGAAGAGAAGTGTGGAACTGATCTGTGGCTGAGTGCCCATAGTGGCTGCAGTACTGTGTCACTGCCCTTTAGATGTGGTGCCCTAAACAAAACAGTATCAGCCCATGCAGAAGGTCAGTCCCATTTTATACCAAAATAATAGTTCTGAGTGTGTAAACACAAATTAGCACACTATGTGTTACTGAATCACATGCCCTATAGTGGCAGGTGTGGTGCAGTGAGGGCACTGTCATTCTGCCCCACATTGTCAGACATGGTTGCCTAAAAATGGGCATTTCCATATATATTGTATATTTATGCACCTCAGTCCAAGTGACCTGCTATTCAGAGGTGCTGAGCATCTCTAGATATCACTGCTCTCTGTTTGTGCCTACCATTGCAGTTTTAATCGTTTGCAGGCATACATAATGGACCCCTTAAAATCTACACTTTTAGAATGAACAAAGATTTGTATCTGGATTTGTGAGTAAAATTATTTGTGCCTGTAAACACAGAGACCACTTTTTGTGCTAAAATTGTTTAGAACTTCCACAGCCTTAGAAATATGCACATAGGATTAGCCAACTGCTAATGAGGAAGATCTCCCTGCCCCCATGTCACTTTGCAGAACATCACCTGCAATTGCATTTAATAGCACAATCAGTGAGGTAGCACAGAAGTTTTCTATCTATCTTTGGTTCTTATGTGACCCCCTTTACTATATGATGAACCCCTCATACTCTTTAGCTTCACAACACTCCTGGAAGTAGGATGACCATACGTCATTTTGTCTGGGGACAGTCCCTTTTTTAAGCCCTGTCCTAGGACAAATACATAGTTTTGCCAAAAAAGTGGGGTGTGAGGAATATGCGTGGGGTGTGGGCAAGTGGCAATGACAGTCCTGCATGGCAGAGGGGGCTCGGGAGAGCGGCTCAGGCTGGGCCAGCCCTGCGCGGGCAGGTGGTAGGGGGACTTGGGCCAGTCCTATGTGCAGGCAGTAGAAGGGGACCTCAGGCCAGCGGCAGGGGGGTGTTGGGACTGTCCCACATGCAAGGAGGACAAGGGGGCCTCAGGCCGGCTCTGTGCGGTGTCCCATTTTCCCTTTGGGAAAATATGGTCACCAGTAGGGAAGTACTACTAGAAGACTAAGAATTATCCCCATTTTACAGATGAGGATCTGAGACACAGAGAGACTAAGTGGCTTGCTCAAGGTAATACAGGAAGTCTGTGGTAGAGCAGGGAACTGAATCCAGGACACTAGACTAGCACTCTAACCACTGGGCCATCCCTCCTCTTTTTTGTAAAAGGATGATTTCACGGTGATTCCATTTACAGTATTCAATCAGTAATTGCTGTTTTGGGTGACAGTGCCCTCCTGCAGCTTGCACACTGTAGGCCTCATGAAAAACTCAACAGTTGCACCCAGTCCAGCAATTACAGCACTGTGGCTTCTCCTAGTCATAATACACAAGAGTGCTGTGGTTCTTGGGGTTTTTTTTTTAATGGTGCTCACTGGATTTACTTTCCCCACATTTTGTTGCTGTTTTTGACAAACCAGCAACTTATTTTTTTCTCTCAGCAATTGTGCTCCTTAAAAAGAAATTAGCACAAAGGAATGAAAGGGAGGAAGGTGATCGCAACCATGAGAGAGGACAAGAGTGAAGGGAAACTGGGAATTCTGCTCTGTTCCAGCAGCACTCTGCTACGCTAATGCACTTGTTTTTGCTGAAGAGACTGCGCCACAATGCTGATTGTTTAAACATTTATGAAGAAGGTTTCACATATGTTCTGTGAAGTGATTGGCTGATATATGTTTTTTTATGTTCTTGCTTTAAGAACTGTACACATGGACACATCCACGGTTGAGTCACCTATTGTGGGACTGATTCTAATCTCATTTACACCAGTTTTACACCATGGTAATGCCATTCACTTCAATGGAGTTACTCCTGATTTACATCGATATGAGATAAAAATAAGGCCTTGTTGGGGAGGTCAGGCCTATGTGGCACAAAGAATCTACATCAAGAGAGAAAAAACTGCACTTATAATGCAACAAACTACAACAAGTTAGTTTAACTATTACTAGAGTATTTAAAAGTTGCTGTGTTTATTTTCAGGGGAAGGGGCCTTTCATATTCTTGTCATACTTCTTTTTGCATAGTGCTTATGAGCCCACCTCATCCCATCCCACACATACTATTCTTCTGCCTCAGGATGAGAAGGATTGAGTGAAACCCATGGGCCAGCTCTATCCATGTTTCATTCAAAATTCACTCCTGTGCAAAGAGCCAGAGGAACCACGTATATCCCACATATGCCATATTTTGAGGGTTTGAGTGGGACTTATGTACTGCACAGGCCTTATGCTTGTCTTCTGCCACTGGGGGAAGGCCCTTAATGGAATGAGGAACTTCTCATCCATGCAAAGGCTAGTGAATGCATTGCAATCAGCACTGTAGCATTCTCTAGAAATGACCAGCTGGACGAGAGTAGGAGTCTAACTCAGATCTCCTGTTTGGCAATAGAACTCCACCACTAATCTACTGGGAGAGCTCAGTCTTGGTATTTCTAATAAGCACCCTGCCCTTGCTTGTTTGTTGTACTGATACCACATTTTAAAGTGAGATGGGTCACAAGCCCAGCCCCAAAATGACAGAGAGCTCTACAGCAGGTCATAGGTGAGTCTGCTGCTGGTAAAGGCTATTCCAATGTATTTGAACAAGACGTCCAAGCCCAAATTATGAAGAAATAAAATTCTGTTGTCAGAAAATGACAAGCCCAGTCCTTACTGGATACCATTGTCAGCCCTGAATAAAACAGCATGGATCATATCCTCAGCTGGCATAAAACACTGTAGTTCCATTGAAGTCAGTGCAGTAAAGTAACATCAGTTTACACCAGTTAATGAGCTGGCCCTGAATTACCAGTGTGCCTCTGCAAAGGGAGACGTCTCGTATTGTAATGGGCATGAGACTCAGATCTTTCATTTTGATTTTAGTGCAAAGGTAAGTGTGGTGAAACAGGTAGTGTCCCTGAAAAACACATACACTGACGAGGGCAAATGCAAAGAAAAAGAGGCTGGTAGTAAACATTAGACCTGTGAGAGGAGCCGTATTTCACTCTGTGTTCACTTGAGATTTCAAATCTTTGCATTAGTTTGACAAAGCTAAACAGTTCCTCCTCTGCACACAGTGGGACGCAGAGGTATATTCCCAAGACCAGTCTTATGACTCTAAGTAATCACCGTTTTTCACATTGCATAACGTCATCACTGAAAAGGCTGGTTGTACTAATAGGAAGTGATGGTTGATCCCATTTAAAGAAGCATTTTCAAGAGGCATCAAGGGGCATAGCACTGAGAGGACTTTTAGATTCTTGCATCCCTTCTCCTGCGGGTGGCTGCAGAGAAGAAAAAGCTAAAGCAAGTTAACGTTTATTTTCTTTTTTTGGTAAGAACCAAGTACAATGCTACAAACAAGGTCATGTTTCTCCTACAAATCATATCATCACCCAATAAAATGAGAAGGGTGGGCAGGGAAGGGTGAAAGAGTAGAAAAATTGGCAGGCTAATTATTAGAACACTATGTTTTCTATTTAATTTGCAGCACTTATACAGCACATGCCAGACCAAATTCTGTTCTTAGTTATACTGGTAAAAACCCAGATTAACTTCACTAAAAGGGACAGCTTTTAGAATCTGTCCCTGATTCCTCTCATGTGATTCCAGAGCAAATCCACCAATTTCACTAGTGTAACTGAGATCAGAATCGAGATCTTGCCACTTACATTATATTAGTTTTGCAGGATGCTAAATGGGTACAAATTATACTACTTTGGCTCTTACATCACTATTTCTGTCAATGCCAATGTTAGCCCAGACTTCTCCATGATAGTTACTCCGAGCTGCATTCGGTCCACTAAGTCTCACAACACTGTATTGTACTGTATCTGTACTATATTGTTCCCTTATGTTGATAGAAAAAACTGAAGTAGAGGAGTTGTGACTTGCCCAAAGAAAATCATTGTCAGACTTGGGGTTAGAACTCAGGATTTTCTGACTCCCAAAATAATGTTTATACCATCCCTTTTTTGCCTCTCCATTTTGATTTCTACTACAGCGATAGAAAGACCTGAGCAGGGTCAAAATACTACCCCACAGTTCCTTCTTCTCTGTATAGCCACCAGCCCACTACTTTGCTGCTGAAGCAGCAGCTTTGTGATTACAGACACTTACCAATATTTCGTGACCAAATCAGCAGCAAGTTCACTGAAATATCTCATTCAGAAGTACCACAATATAGTTATGTGAAAGTTGTTGGAAGAGGGACACCTACTGTTGAGTCTTGCTCAGGGGGTTGTCTTTAAATTGGATGTGGGTGGAAGAGGTGTGTCTATTGTCAGATGCAGTAGAGTCCTGCATAATAATAATTACTTTTGAGCTGAAAGGAAAACCTGTTTTTGCTGTGAAGAAATGGACAATTCTGGGACAGAAATCTAATCACATTTCTAGTGTTTCCTTCCCTGAGGTATATAGGTATCAGTGGTATGTAAAACTAGGAGGTGTAAAATCATGTGAATCCAAACAAAAGGACTGGACAAGCTCCTGTGAACTTGTTTCACCCAGCTCCAGTGCTATTGGAACTGACCCTCCACACCCTTTGAGATTCAGCCATCACTGATGGTCATGGGATTTGTTAACATTGCCTCTTCCAGCAAAGCTCCAGTAAAAGGCAAACATTCACAAAGGCTTCTGCAGGTATTCACAGTACAAACTAAACTGGAAACACTGGGCCAAGGATGAGCTGGGTCTATTAACTCTAGAAATGGAACCAGTGCTGATCCAATCCCAGCCTTCTTTCCATACCCCTGCCCTTCCCCTCCCCCCCCCACTCCCTACTGACATAAATGCACTGCACAAGGAACTGCAATAGATATACGGTATTTCATACTGAAGTGTTGAGCTCGACTTTTAAATTAGATATGTCATCTATTGACTCCAACCTGTAAGTCACCTTTTGAAACAGATGGCTGCCCTTGTGAATTAGACAGGCAGATCATCTAGTAAATTATCTCCATATTGAGTCCAATACTGTACATTGCAAAGTGAACAGCCACACAAACCAGCTGTATTTGGGAAAGGTGCTACAATGTCAACTAAAGCAATTGCTTCCAGGACTGAAGCTCAGGCAACCATTGGTAGACCTATTGTGGCAACATTAAGACACTGATATATAAACAGAATGAGGGCACAAGGAGCAAGAATTTTTCAGCTGCAAAGAGAGCTGCATGATCTACATCAAGAGACGACTAAAAAGATAACGCCCCTTATGAAAATGATGGATGGAGTTTAACCCATCCCCATTCTCATTCCAGCCATTGGCCGAGGAATATATTTTTCTTCTGCTCATTCTTTTTTCTCCCTGGAACCTTTGTCGCACAAATGAGACTTTTTCATTCCTCGCTCATGCCCTCAGTGAAAGACAGCAGTAGACTCTATGTGCTATAATTGGATTGACTGGCTGACTGATTCCTGTTCTCCCCTTTTACAGCCTTGGGAACCTGGGAGAAAAAAGGTGGAACAACCAGCCACTCAAAACTACAGGATATTTCAAAGGTTAAAGAGTACAGCATGCAACTTCTGTCTGTTATGGATGACTGGGCTTTGAAATTCAGATGTCTTATTTCCACTACTTTCTTACAGTGATGGTCACAAGGATGACAAAGGCTGGTGAAGTCAGGCCATTCTCATTAAGAGCTTTTCTGTTAGCTTTTTTTAAACATTTCCTTTCTTTTCTAAAATACAAGAATGCTTCAGAAAATGAACTACTGACCGCACTAGCCTAAGCCAAACATAGTGATGAGAGGTGCTGTGCAGGTTCGACCCTATGTATCTCCACTAGTGTATTTAATTTCTCAGATGACTATGGGCAATGAAATAAGTGAGAAATAAGGGCATCCATAATGTTGCAGCAATGCTCTGAGCTAGTAGAAAAGAGCTTATTGGACAGGAGTGACCACTGCAGATTAGGTCCAATTAGACCAGATCAGCTTCCCTCCCTTTCTCTTCGCTTTCTTTCCTTTTAATTGTATTTCCTTTTACCCTTTTCTATCCCATGTGGTTTGAAGAATCAGCTGATCTTGGCTACATGAAAAAAGTTTTATATTCGAATAGGCTGCTGGAGAGCTTCATTAAGGCCCCTATGTTTTGGACTGACCCAGGCCACATAGGGCCTTCGTCCACCCCTGCTTCTATTTCCTTCTTCCAGTCTTTTCTTCCAACCCCCAGCTAAGGTGGAACAGTGAGAAATCCCTCTAACTCAGATGTGCTTATTACGCACTCAGCTCCTGCTGGAGAAAAGTACCTGAGCTCAGCTTCTGATCGCTTTGTGCAAAGCCCCTGGATACCACTTGAGCAGATCTGTCAAGTGTGCCCCACTGTTGCAGGCATCATTGCCGTTTTAGCTTATTCGTGCTTCTGAGCCAGCCAACGAGTTCCAACACTTTTCTAATAGCGTGTGATATAGCTGCAAAGATGAGGAAGGTTGGGCTCGTGGCTAAAGCATAGCACGGGAAGTCAGGCGATATGAATACTACTCCTAGCTCGGCTACGGCTATTATATGACCTGGGGGAGGCGGGGGAGAAATCACTGAATCGCTTCCTGACACATTTTTCCTGTCTGTAAAAAGGGGATAGCAATGCTTGCTTCACAGAGTTTTATTTATTAATGTTTTTTAAGTGTTTTGAGATCCTCCAGCAGAAACATCTGAAGAAATGCAGAATATTATTAATAGCACTGTATGAAAACTGGCTTTTTCAGTTCACTAGCATCAGTGAAAAGCTTCCTTTCCATTTCATTGCAAGAGTGGCCACACCTTTGAGTTTGAATGGAGCCCAGAACTCAAAGTGTCATACTTCTGGAACTACCCCTTTTCACCTGATGTCATGCAAATAGCCTGTGAAATCATACATTTTCTGCAATTTTATGGAGAAGCCATAATTCAGTTCCAGTTTTATTTGAGGTGCTCACCTTTAGGGGGACCTTGGGTTGAGGTTTGAGTTTGAAATGAAAACTAAAATCAGGTGAATGTCATTTGGATTCAAGGTTCCTAAACGTTGCCTGCACTAGGGCCGTTTTGCAAAAATGCTTTCCCCATTCCTACCTCTGATTCAGCTTCACTGGTGTTAGCAAAGTTGCAAGCGCCTTAGCCTGATTGGGCTGCTGGCTGCCTACACCACTTGAAGCATCATCTCAGTCTGCTCTGAGCAGATTTACCTCCCCACAGTGGTTAAACTACCTAGAACAATCATGGCACCTTATTCACTAATATATAAACATCTCCCTAAACGTCTTACCATCTCCTTTAGCATAATCTAAAATGGTAGTATGGTTGAGACAGATTTTTTTCTTCCTTATTTTAGCTGGTTCTATCCAGCCATTATAGGCCAAAAAATATTGTATTTAAAGAAACAAACTTCTTCAGTGTGATTTTTCTGCAAAGTTATTTACCAGGACTAGTGACTGATGGATTGAGTTTGGTCCTTAAGGTAATTGTTTAAGTGTTATAGCAGCTTTAATATGTCAGCTGTTAAACTTATTGGTGATGCAGCTGTTCAACATGCAGTGTGGGTAATATTTACATGATTTACTGGGTGACGTACAGTTTTTGATTCAATAGTAATGTATTTGATTCAATAGGTGATGCATCTAATTCAACGGGGAGTCCATCTAATTCAAAGGTGATGCATTTGATTCACTAGCTGATGTACCTGATTTAGAAAGTGATGGATCTAGTTCTCTGTGAATGATTCTAATTCCCTCATGCAAGGTATTTACTTCAGTGTGTGATGTATGATTTTTAATAATAATACATGTTTCTCCGATAGCAAATATATTGGCTTCAATTTATATCCTGCCTTCCTGAATCTGGAGTGGAATGATGCCTTCCAACCAGGATTCAGGTGAAGCTCACAAGCAATCTGAAACCTTAGGCAGTAAAAAAAAAGGGACCAACTTATGTGATAAAAGCCATGTTTCCCAGATGAAATATTTTCACCAGATGTGATGTGTGGATACAAATGCCCTGTCACTGCCGTTATTGCTACTACTGTACATGGAGAAAAAAAAAACCCAAATCCATTTACCTTTAGTGTCATTGCTTGGATTAGATGCTCAGTACTTATTTCCCCAGAGCTGCATGAGGTTTCAAATAGCGGCATCTTGAACTAATACCTCCCTTCACCCCACTTTTTCTGTTATTTATTTTGTTAAATGTGAGCGAATATTTAGTGCTTGTGAAATTGGGGGCTGATAAGCACTGGTTGGTGCCCAGCCTGATGCCAGCAGATGGGCATGCTTCTCCCCTTAGCACTGTCGCACCTCACGCCTCATTTGCAGCCCCTCATTTTTGCTCTAGGATCCCGCAACCCCTTTCTTATGTGAATAATCTTTTCTCACAGGAGTCATTCCAGTGTGTTTCTGTTGAGTGGTGAATGCCAGTCATACCATTTACCCCTAGACTGATCTCATTGCCCAGTTCCTTCCTCACTACAGCTCAAAGATTACTTCCCTCTTATTTGTATGGGAGCTATGGCATGTTAGTCATGCAGGCCAAATTTTCAACTGCAAACATGCTGGGTACCTGTGCAAAAAATGCCTGTGCTCCCATTGCACAGGCTGAACGCTGCGTTTATATCAGCATGCTGGTGGCTGCTGACATTAGTTGAGTGTTTTATGTCACTGACTGTGGTGGTGGTTGATTATTTGTATTTACTTTAGTGTCTAGAGCCGCCAGTCAGGGCTCATTATGGTAGGTTCTGTACAAACATGAAGTAAAAGACCTAACTCACGCATGTGTCCAATTGTCTGATGTACATACATATACAATTACCACCTGTGATGCATATGCAAATATGCCACAGGGACATTTTATTTTTGCAGGGGTTCATCTTGGACCCTGGGGTTGACAACTTGCCCCTGAATTTTGCAGACTACTAGCTGAATAAATGCATAGAAAGATGTATGTATCGTAGATTTATAAGCTAAAGTCTCCAACTGCTAAAAAGACTGCTAAATACCAAACTAGGTATCTAATCTAAAAAAAAAAAAAAATTCTTTCACTCTTTATTGCTCCAGGCTGTGTCTAGAGATGTACTGAACCTGTTGCAAGAGTCTTAAATAGTCAGCTTTCTTCTATCCACTGAGTTTTCTGGGTTGAGGGTCCTGCACTTGGTATCATATGTTCAGACAGAATATATTAGCACATTGAGTGTCTGATCTGGGGAAATGGGGCTCTTTTTCCATCCCTCTTTCTTTCTTTCTTTCTTAAGCATGGTAGTGATTGAAATTTGTCTTTTACATTATGTTGCATCAAATGACATCGGTCCCCTTCAGCCTGATGCTCAAGGTAGTAAAATACATAATCATTAGGCGTGGAATATGTGTGTTAACAGCCCTCTCTTACACCACATCTGCTTTAATGAAGAAAATGAGCTGAAATAATAATAATGAGGCCAAGAAGAGAATTGGCTGATAGTGATGATGTCAGTTCTTAAATGGAATTCAAACATTAGATACCATTTTGGAGGGCTTTATGTTCACAGCTATAAACACTGTTCAGCAATTAGGCAAGTGCATCTCTATGCTTAAATGTGCCTCTTATCTTAATAGTGTCCACTTAATGTGATAGGTCTTGTAAGTGTCCATTAAATGTGGTGCTTGGCATGTTGAGCAAAGGGCAAGTTCTGTCGCCCTTGGAAGTGAGGAAGGAAGGAAAACCCCCAATTCCAGGTGGCTTGAAGACCTGGAAGACCAAGAGAGTAGACAGTTCTTTGACTGGAGTTATATATACTTTCCTCTCTGGTGATATACCCTGGTCTCACCTGTCCAGGTGCTCCTCATATCCAAAAGCATTTGAAAAGTACTTCACTCTCTGGTCCCATGAATGTGTCCATTAAAGAACAATAATCACAAGCAACATTTCTGTGTAAATTTTTTTTTATTTTTCAAGCCATCTGATAAATAACTTTGAGGTCAACACAGGTAACATTCCATGGGAGAGCTTTCCACTGTGCTCCCACACTAGCTCTAAGTGCTACAGTTGGCTCCAGGTCCTACACTTCAGAGGTTAACGTCAGCTTATTTACAATTAAATGTCCTTTAAAAACATTCTTCTGCTTCCTCCGATAATATCTGAGGGCTGGGGAGGAATAGGGGAAGAGCCATGTTGCTTCAGGGTCAAGAGAGACTAGATATACAGCTAATTGTTTTGGCTACTTTTTAAAAACCTCTCCTGGGGCGGGAAAGTTGATCTCACTGTCAGGCAGATGAGCAGACAAATTTGTCTCAGTCTCAGTCTGCCTCCCAGACTTACGAGACTCTTTGCATGTTCTGAGGTTTGCATTCTCTCCTGCTGGCACAGAAGTGCCATCGGGACTGTCATTAGCTGAAAACTGCCATTGCTACAGTTACAAACCAGGGCATGTTTCACACAGTAACTGCAGCTGCTGCTTCTTGGGGTACTGAGTAGAGTACAGTGACTTCCCCCAGAGACCCAGGCACAGCACAGCTTATTGAAACAGATGGGGTGAGGGAAGGATGCTTCATCAAAAAAGAGCATTTGTCTAAATACCAGAAGAAAAAAATGGAAACAAAGCACTTATCAATGATGCTTAATCCTAAACCTACAGAATTTTGGGAGCTGATGGAAGTTGGGTCTGCCACGCTGTAATATGCACAAGAAAAATCTTACTAATTTTCCCTTTATTTTCTTGTTGAGCATCCTCTCATTCCAGTTTTAACAAACCTATTGGCAAAGAGAGTGGCCTGATGCTACCTCTCAGAAACAAGAAGGAAAGGCAATCTCATGGTAAAGCATATAGAGCAACTAAGAAGCTTACCTTCCCCTGTGTGCTTTGCTTCCATGTTGGGGAAGGGTGGAGCAGAAGCCTCAACCCCTCCTGCCAGTTTTTTCCTTGCAGTTGCTTGTTTCTAAGAGACCTGAAAAAGAATGTTAATATCTTGCACTTTCATTCAGGATTCTCAAAGCATTTTATGGGCATTAATGAATGGTGCTTCAACACCCTCTAAGGTAGGAAGGTATTATCCCTATTATACAGATGGGGAAACCGAGGTACACAATGGTTAAACAATTTACCCGTGGTTATACTGAGATTCAGGGGCAGAACCAAAAAGCGGATCCAGGTCTCCTTCCTTATCCTTAGTCTCAAATTTTGTAATTCTGAGGGGGAATTGGGTAAAGGGGATGGGCTGCAGCTGTAGACTCAGCAGGAGATACCCTATTCCAAGCGCCCTTTTTTCTCCCTTAGGCATGAAGCCATGTCACCCCACAGGCACCACCTCACTCTCCCATGCTCTTTCCTCTGAGGGAGCTGGAGAATTTTCAGCACCTGTGACTGAATCAACTCCACTGTTTTGTTACATTTTGCTCCATGGCCACTCATTTGCTGGTCACCTTGGCTCCTGGGCTGGTAACTTTAACAGCCATGTGCAGTCCCTCTTTCTCTGAGGGATCAGGGCCCAATTGTGCTAGGCTCTCTACAATTCCATATGAGGAGACAACCCCTATCTCAAAGACCTTATAACCTAAAAGACATATGAAGACACAAGGTGTTGGAAATGACCCTGGCTAAAGGGATGTGGAAAATGTTCTTTTCCCCCTACTTGCTTTATTCTCTCAGGTCCTATGTCCAGCAGTGTAGACCTCCTGAGTTGCTTCAAGATCCATCATTCATGCAGCTCCCAGGAAATTTTGTGGTTTTACTCTTGAAATGATCCAGTTTTAACTCCTTGGGAAACAGACTCAGTCTGACCACAGTAGCCAAGTCCTTGTGCTGGTGAGAGTCAGAAAGCTGTATGATATAGGGTCTGAAAGGGCACCAGGAGTGCTTTGCAGATGGTGCCAACAACTGAGTAGATCTGTTCCTTCCAATGCCAGATCAGTGCTCCCCAGAGGAAAGCAAGTACAGCAGCAATGTATTGGTTCTTAGGGCAACACCATAAAGGTTTTGCAGCTTGACAACCTCTTCTCTGGGACACATACTTGTCAGGTGCAACAATAATGCAGCAGTGCTTAAAGCTAACAGTGTATCTGTGATATAGACAAACACACACACCCCAGCTACATATAGAATGGTCAGGTCCATGTGAAAAATTGCATTTACACACACACCTTACTGCTTCACCTGCCGTCTGCCCACTAATTATGTGCAACAGGGTTACCCGCTTATTTAAATAGCTCAGCACTTTGAATGGAAGTAGGATATTCTCTGTAGCAACCTTATGGGTATTTCCTTGGGCCCAGTACGGCCTCTTTGCACTGCTTTGGTGGTGGAATGGGGCCATAACCGGCTTAACCAGCCAGTTGAGAATTTCCCTCATTTGGGAGACTATCCAGGTAGTATAGAGCTAGCATGCCTGTGGGGGCACACATCACCCACGCTCACATCTCCTAGTACAGTGGAAATGTCAGGGGCATGGCCAGGAGATAAGGGATGTGGCCAGAGCACAGTACAGTCTGATGATCCCTTCCTGGCATAATCCTTGGGGGCTGTTGTAGCTGTTGCAAATTAAACCAAACCTTGAGGCTGCCCTAAGTTAATCTCTTGTCCGGCCCCCAAACTCAGGGAACTGTAAAGGAGTCTTAGAGGCACCTTTCTCTCCCCCATCTTTCCTTCCCCACTTCTCAGCTGCACTGAGATCACTGAGTATTCTTACAACTGATCCACAATGTGCTGAGCAATGTTATTATTTGATCGGAGATCTCTCCTGTGACAGCTATCATCCATACCATGTATACATTTTCACCATTATACTTCCACTAAGTGAGAAAAAAATCCCTTTTTATTTTCTTGGAGAAAACAGATATGAACAGCAAGAGAAAGCATAAATAAAAATATCCGGTGGGTTGGGGGACTATTAGGGGAAGAGATGTATAAAGTATCCAAAAGAAACATGCTATTAAAGGCATTTCTTCTTGAAACACAGAAGATTTATATCATGCTGAGCTGCAAATGCACAATAAGCAGAGGTTGTCATTGAGCTGTCCACAATGATGCTCAGTGCATTTTTTTCTGTGTATTTGCAGGTAACGTAGAATCCAGCAATGTGTTAATCCTCCAGTGTGTGTTATTTTGCATTTGTCGACACTGGATTTCTTCTGCCACTGTGCTCACCATTCAGTCTCTGAAATTTCTCAGTCCTCTCTAGTCTTGTATCCTAAAATGCATCAACTACTCATTTTGTCACTCATCCTTTTAAATATTATTGATTAATATATTAGATATCACTGAGCTAGTACAGAATCATGTAGTATCCCTCTGTTTTGCCATACTGAAAAATTGACCATTCATTCCCACTCTGTTTTCCTTCTCTTAGCCAGTTTCTGCTCCATGGCAGCACTTTGCCCCTGACCATATGACCACTGATTTGTTTCCTTAACTGTCTCTTGTGGGAGTTTTTGAAACTCCAAATAAATTATGTCAATGGGTTCTCTTTTATTCTCTATTTAATTGACATGCTCAAAGAGTTCTAGCAAACTGGAGAAAAACCATCTTCTTTTGCAGAAATTGTGCTGGTTTCTCTCTAATATCCCATCTTCATCTAGGTGTTCTATAGTTCTACTTGTAACTATTGCTCTAACCTATTTACCTGATATTGAAATAATCCTCATCGGCTACTAATTTCCAAAGGACCCCAGTGCCATTTTAAAATATAGGTACAACATTTGCTACCCTTCAGTTCTCCTGTATATTAGCTAAATGGTGTGAACGATTATACACTTTGGTAGCTGTTCAATCACTTCATTAAATTCCTTCAGAGCACTTGGATGAATGCCATCTGGTCCTGGGTATCAGTTGCTCGTTGGGTTATCAGTGTGTTCCACCAACTTCTCTTGTGACAACACAATCTCTTGACAGTATCTCTGACAAAGTCATCTATCTCACGTGAAGTTAAGTCTCTATTACAGTCCCTTTACAGGCTCCCTACTGCCTGCTGAATTAGTCTAGCTACTTGTTCTCACCTTCAGTGCTCTTCCTGCCTCTCTACTCTCATCTCTTCTCACCTCTTCCCCAAACATCCCCTTTCACTTAATCCAACCTGCCCATCTGACTGCCTCCTTTATGCCTTCACCATCCGTCCTATGTTTGAATCCCCTCCACAGCCCTATGTGCAACAATTCCACTCCCACCTCCTCCTTCCAGTCCCTCTCAAAGCCTACTTCTTCTTATAAATTGTAGTCTCATATGGATTAAACAACAACAACGTTGTCACCCTCAAGACCCCAGTCATTTGTCTCTCATGCTAATGTTTGTTCTTGTCCTGCAGACTCCGGCCACTCCCTCTCTTGTCATCTTCTGTTAGTCTCATGTGACTTACGATTGGGAGTGCTTCTATTTTGTAGAGTGCCGTTATGGCTATGATGCTCTCCCTGTCCACAGGGCGAGCTTTAGGCACCAGCAAGGCAAGCCCCTTCTTAAGACCTCTCCTGACTCCACAACTGATAAGCCAGCCTCATGTCCCCTCGGCGAGTTACCTTAGCGTGCTCCAATACTATAGTGTTGAGTGCTATAGAAATCAACTAAGCTAGACACCCAAGACTGCACTTGCCCCCTCGTGGCTCCACCCCCCCCAAAAAAAAGTCTTCTCTGAAATGGATATTTTATTTCTTTTTTCAAATTTCTAAAATGTAACTGCAGACACACATCCTGTGCTCTGGGCACCTATCCCATACATTACAAATCACAAAACTAACAAAGGGGCTGCCCATAAATCCACCTCAGCCCACCTGCTATGCCACAGTGCTAGAAAAGAGAGGACAGATGGACTTTGCAGCGTGCCTGGAAAAGTTAACAAACCTGGCCTTTTCTGCAGCAAGTTCCAAAACTGAGGCCTCCTTGTCACAATTGCCCTGTTAACATTGGTTTGAACATCACTGCTGAGCTGTACAAGTGGCAGCATGTTACACTGAGACAGGTGAACACTCAGGTCCCAAACCATTGAGACCTTGGCAGGTTAAACCCAACATTTTGAATTCCACCCAGAAACCTATTAAAACTGGTCTAACATGCTCCCAACAGGCAATCCCACTGAAGCAAGTTTTATTCAGCATTCTGTTCTAGCTTCTGTTTCTGAATGTCCCTGAAGTTTAGCCCTATGCAGGGAGCATTGCAGCAGTCTAATCTCGAGATGACAGTGGCATGGGTAATTGTGACAAGATCCGCAGAAAAATCTCCTCCCTCTCAGGACAGAGGCTAATGCAGAGTCATAACTTTATCCACCTTTGATTTTTGGTTTGATTTTCCATAGGATTTGCTATGAAAAGCTTTGCTTATGGGATCACACTCTAAATCACTCAAGCGAGGAGACAGAAAAATGTATGACTGGGTTTTTAACCAGTTAGATTGTTCTGGAAGGTTCAGGAAACTATCCTGACCCCCACAGCCATCCTCCCCTTCCTCCCCCCCCCCCCCGTTTACTTGGTGCCCCTTACCCTGCCCAGGTGGAGCACTGCAAGGCCCCTTTGTTTATCCTACACCCAAATGCACAGTTGAAGAACAATAATGAAACAGGGAAGGCCTCCAGGAACAAAATTGGATTTTTCTTTCCATCGTACAGAGGTAAATAAAAAGTCAAGCCAGTCTGACAATGGGAAACGGGATTTGAAGCAAAAAAGAACCCCGCATTTTGTCAGCTATCCAAGATTTTTCTGGTGTGAGTTTTTCATAAGAGCCGTAACCCTTCTGGTGGGGTTACATCACCATTTGATATAAACCCCCACAGTAAGACTACATCTGCTACTAAGCTGTGTTGTAAATGTCTTTAATTTTTATATTTCATCTGAAGGGAGCTGTTAAAGTGGGTTTACAGGGTGATGGCTCTTTGAATAAAAGACATCAGGACCGAAGCAGAGCTCTGCATGACACTTAATTTTCACTCTAATAATCCCTCCTAAAATGTTACAAGATTTTGTTTTTTCCCTGAACTTGCTTTCCCTTCCTTGATTATTCTTTTTTTAAAAGGACATACTTCAAGAGAATGTGGGTGGGTTTTTTTACCCAGATGACTTCTCTTTTTCACCCCAAGCCAGATATGCTCTTGACTCCTGAGCACAAGAAATCTCTCTGAATTTTTTCAAAGCCGTGGCTTTTATTTAGATTTTTACTGCTCCTCTGGACTCTGAGGGGGTTGCAGCTTGACTTCTGTCTTGGAGGATGGGAAAGGATCCTCCAACATGGTGTTCAAATCTTAAGAATCTTCTCACACTTGCCCCACTGCATTAAAATCACCCTCCTGGCTGAGGACTGCATATGGGGCTCTTCTTACTTGTCTGGATGGGTTGCTGTAGCACAAGAGGCGCTATTACCTTTCCTAATCAGTAGAGGCTGAGTGCTTTTGCTAATTCATCTTGCCCAGTGTAACAGCTCAGAAGCAAGAGGTGGAGCCCAGGATTTTGGCAAGGTAACTTAGAACTGGGAATTTTTCCACTAAGCCACCGGGATTGGCATTTGGGTTTTTGGGTGGTGTTTTTGTTTTGGAGAAGAACAAGACAGGTGAAGGGTGACAGTGGAATTTGGTCATGAGCAGGAGCAACAGCAGAAAAGAAAAATCTGCTCTATCCATAAAAGCCCAGAAAGGAACCATATCAATGTTTACAAACAACCAGACTGCAGAAAACCAGATCTGCAATGTGATACTCATCTGGAGAACCATGTTATTGTAATGCAGGGAAATTCTATAGTAGTCAGGTGGGAGAACATAAGAATGGCCATATTGGATCAGACCAAAGGTCCATCTAACCCAGTATCCTGTATTCCGACAGTGGCCAATGCCAGGTCCTTCAGAGGGAATGAACAAAACAGGGAAATTATTGAGCGATCCATCCCCTGTCAACTACTTCCAGCTTTTGGCAGTCAGAGGCTAGGGACATCCAGAGCATGGGGTTGAATCCCCGAACATCTTGGCTAATAGCCATTGCTAGACCTATCCTCCATGAACTCATCTAATTCTTTTTTGACTTTCACAACATCCCATGGCAACGAGTTCCACAGGTTGACTGTGCCTTGTGTGAAGTACTTCCCTTTGTTTGTTTTAAACCTGCTGCCTAGTTATTTCACTGGGTCACTCCTGGTTCTTGTGTTGTGAGAAGGAGTAAATAAAACTTCCTTATTCACTTTCTCCACATCATTCATGATTTTATAAGCCTCTAGCATATCCCCCCTTAGGTGTCTCTTTTCTAAAATAAATAGTCCCAAGCTTTTTAATTTGGCCTCATACAGAAGCTGTTCCATACCCTGAGACATTTTTGTCACCCTTCTCTGTATCTTTTTTCAAATTCCAGTACATCTTTTTTGAGAAGGTGGCCAGAACTGCATGCAGTATTCAAGGGGTGGGCATACCATTGATTTATCCATCCGTTCCCTAATGGTACAAATAACAAATTGTAATTACTCAGAATTAAGTTCCTGAACAACCCAAAAGCTTAAAATTGTTCATTCAAACATTTGCCAAATGCCTTCAAATAATGCATACGTGAATGCACAACCTGCAGAGGGGATGAAAACATGATTTCAGGGGCTCCCAACCACCCATCTTTTCTTTATGGAAAAGAAATTTATATGAGAGGGTCTTGAAATGTCTCTGTTATAACATGGAGTCATGGTATGGAAAAGGCTGAGAACAACTGAATTAGCAGCCATTGAGACTGGTTTTCAAATTAATTACACAATAAATATTATTTCATCTGCTCTAATGGTGGACCACTGAAAAGTGGCTTCTTGGGGTATTAATTTAAAAATATAAAAGGCTATTGTTTTTTCCAGAGGAGGAAGTCACTTTTTCAAAGGAGGCTTATTTGGTGCTCTGTGATCCAGCAAGAGACATTCATAATTGTAATAAAATATGCAGAAGTTCTCTTCTTTTATAAATGATATAACCTTGTTAATCAGTAACAAGGCTTAGTGCCAGGGGAATGTTTGTGTAATGGGTGTGGCTAGAGGACAGTGGTACGATTGCCCTGGAGACCAAATACAGGGACACTAGGTCATAATTTAAAAAAAAAATATTTCCTAGTAACAAATATGAGTTTAACATTCCTTGTTTTATGTGAAACTGTTAAAATGTGGAGTCAGTGAAAACCCTCCTTCCCCCAGAGTAAAAGGGATAATTATTTAGTCATAATCCCCACATTTACAAATTGAGCGCCAAACTGCACCTTTCTGGATTATTATCTGATGGCTGAATATTTCCATAGTACCTCATATTCTATGCTGTGAATTGTTACTTACTAAAGTCCAGTTTAATTTTCCTGTTCCAGCACAACCTAAAAACGATACACGGTATCATTTTCTAGCCCTTCCCCCACTTCAACTTAAGGAACAAAAAAGGAAAGAAAATTAAAGAAAACAAAATTAATCATTTTAGCTAAGATCAATAGACGTCTCCAAGACTGTGTACTGCTAGCATGGAGTGAGCCCAGAGTAATCCTCTGCATAGTGCATGTTGAGTTAACTTGCAAGAGAAATATGTTCCTGTTCCTCCTTATTGCCTTGTGCCTCATTGTAAAAATGGAAGCAGGGACCGCAAATTAAAATACTGTTGATTTAGTTTTTAAAGGGAGTGCCCAGGAGCATTTTCTCTATAGTCACAGGCTGGAAATTGAAGTGTGCTGTGAACCGTCTGCACTATTACAATACAAAGAGAATATTTTATTATTATGTTATCATCAGCCTGACATATATCTGACTTCTCTTGCTTGACCAAAAATCAACTTAAAAATGCTGTTCTGAATAGCATCAGCAAAAGATGCTACCTGTGTCAGCAAAAGATTCTGTTGTCTCGCTTTGACTCTTACAGGACTTGATGCGAGAGGAGACATAGCCGGGGAGATGAGATTGGACATAGGAAGGACAGGGGGGACGGACACAAAGAGGCCCGCAACATATAGTGCTACTAATGGGAGACAGGCTAAACGACATACATTAGGGTGTTTATACACCAATGCGAGAAGCCTAGGTAATAAAATGGAGGAATTGGAGCTCTTGGTCCAAGAATTGAAACCAGATATCGTAGGAATAACTGAAACATGCTGGAATGGCAGTCACGACTGGAACACAGGTATGGAGGGGTATGCGCTGTTTAGGAAAGACCGGGACAAAGGTAAAGGTGGGGGGTGGCATTGTATGTCAATAGTGAAATAAGCTGTAAAGAAATAATAGTGGATGGAATGGATAACACAGAGTCCGTCTGGGCAATACTCACACTGGGTAAAAGGACTACTAGAGCCTCTCCGGGGATAGTGCTTGGGTGTGCTATAGACCGCCGGGATCGACCCAGGATATGGATAAGGAACTATTTAATATATTTAGGGAAGTAAATACTAATAGAAACTGTGTAATTATGGGGGACTTTAACTTCCCGGATATAGATTGGGGAACAAACGCTAGTAGCAATAATAGGGCACAGATGTTCCTAGATGTGCTTGCTGATCAATTCCTTCATCAAGTGGTAGCTGAACCAACGAGGGGGGAGGCTATTTTAGATTTGATTCTGGTAAGTAGTGAGGACCTCGTTGAGGAAGTGGTAGTAGGGGACAACTTGGGCTCCAGTGATCATGAGCTAATTCGGTTTAAACTAAATGGAAGGAGTAACAGAATTAAGTCAAAGACTAGGGTTTATAATTTTAAGAAGGCCAATTTTAACAAATTAAGGGGACTGGTAAGGGAAGTGGATTGGGCAAACGTATTAATTGGTCTAAAGGCAGAAGAAGCCTGGGATTACTTTAAGATAAAGATGCATGAGCTGTCAGAGGCCTGTATCCCCAAAAAGGGAAAAAGATTACTAAGCAAGAGATTTAGACCGAGCTGGATGAGCGACCGATTCAAAGGGGCGATTAGGAAAAAACAGAAAGCGTACAAAGAGTGGAAGAGGGGAGGGATCAGTAAGGAAACTTACCTTAGTGAAGTCAGAGAATGTAGAGATAGAGTGAGAAAGGCCAAAGGCCGTGTAGAGTTGGACCTAGCGAGGGGAATTAAAAGCAATAGTAAAAGGTTTTACAGCCATATAAATAGGAAGAAAGCAAAGAAAGAGGAAGTGGGACCGCTGAAGACTATAGCCGGAGAGGAGATTAAAGATAATCTAGGCATGGCGCAATATCTCAATGAATATTTTGCATCAGTGTTTAATGAGGCCAATGAAGGTATTAGGGATACTAGCACCGTTACAGAGGGGCATACAGGATGGGGGATTACCGTATCCGAGGTAGAAACAAAACTTGAACGCCTTAATGGGACTAAGTCGGGAGGACCAGACGATCTTCATCCTAGAATATTGAAGGAATTGGCGCGGGAAATAGCAGGCCCATTAGCGATAATATTTAATGAATCTGTAAACTCGGGGGTGGTCCCATTAGACTGGAGAATAGCTAACGTGGTTCCTATTTTCAAGAAAGGGAAAAAAAGTGATCCGGGTAACTACAGGCCTGTTAGTTTAACATCTGTAGTGTGCAAGGTGCTGGAGAAAATTCTGAAAGAGAAACTAGTTGAGGACCTTGAGGTTAATGGCAATTGCGATAAATTACAACATGGTTTTACGAAGGGCAGATCGTGCCAAACGAATCTGATCTCCTTCTTTGAGAAAGTAACGGACATATTAGATAAGGGAAATGCGGTGGACCTAATATACCTGGATTTCAGTAAAGCGTTTGATACTGTACCCCATGAGGAATTATTGGTTAAACTGGAAAACATGGGGATCGATATGAAAATCCAGAGGTGGATAAGGAATTGGTTAATGGGGAGAATGCAGCGGGTCGTATTAGAGGGTGAACTGTCAGGTTGGAGGGAGGTTACTAGTGGAGTGCCTCAAGGTTCGGTTTTGGGACCCATTTTATTTAATCTATTTATAACTGACCTCGGAACCAATTGCAGGAGTGGGCTGATAAAGTTTGCGGATGATACGAAGGTGGGAGGCGTTGCAAATTCGGAGGAGGATAGGGATATTCTGCAGGGAGACTTGAATGAGCTTGTGAATTGGAGTATCAGAAATAGGATGAAATTTAATAGTGAAAAGTGTAAGGTGATGCACTTGGGAATGACTAATAACAATTTTAGTTACAAGATGGGGACACATTGGTTAGAAGTAACGGAAGAGGAGAAGGACCTAGGGGGTCCTTGTAGACCACAGGATGACTATGAGTCGACAATGTGACATGGCGGTGAAAAAAGCCAATGCGGTCTTGGGATGCATTAGGCGAGGTATATCTAGTAGGGATAAGGAGGTCCTGCTTCCGTTGTATAAGGTGCTGGTGAGACCTCATTTGGAGTACTGTGTGCAGTTCTGGTCTCCCATGTTTAAAAAATATGAACTCAAACTGGAACGGGTGCAGAGAAGGGCGACTAGGATGATCAGAGGAATGGAAAACCTGTTGTATGAAAAGAGACTAGAGGAGCTTGGGTTGTTTAGTCTGACAAAGCGAAGGCTGAGGGGGGATATGATTGCTATCTTTAAATATATCAGAGGGATAAATACAAGGGAGGGAGAGGAATTATTCCAGCTTAGTACTAATGTGGACACGAGAACGAATGGGTATAAACTGGCCGTGGGGAAGTTCAGGCTTGAAATTAGACGAAGGTTTCTGACCGTCAGAGGGGTGAAATATTGGAACGGCCTTCCTAGGGAAACGGTGGGGGCGACGGACCTGTCTGGTTTTAAGATTAAGTTAGATAAGTTTATGGAGGGAATGGTTTAATGGTAAAACATAGTAGCCAAGGAAAACCAATCAATGGTACGTAAATAGTATAATGGCCAACAGGGGTCAGGCTAGAGACTCTTGCCTACATGCTCGGGGTCTTACTGATCGCCATATTTGGGGTCGGGAAGGAATTTTCCTCCAGGGTAGATTGGCTGAGCCTCTGGAGGTTTTTCGCCTTCCTCCGCAGCATGGGACAGGGATCACTAGCAGGAGGGTCTCTGCCGATTGAAGTCACTAAAACACAGGATTGGGGACTTCAACAGCAGAGTCCAGGGAAGGGTTTTGTGGCCTGCAACATGCAGGGGGTCAGACCAGATGATCATAATGGTCCCTTCTGACCTTAAAGTCTATGAGTCTATGAGTCTATGAGAGATACTGTAGTAGAGTCCTACATGTTATCAGATAGCATGCTAGCAGAGGAGTGCTAAAGGCTTCTTGAATTTAAATGTACCATACTCAGGCTCATTGGCTAGGTGCATATGGTGCCAAGAAGAGCTCAGCAAGAAGTAGACAATTAATGATGGGGAACTGTGTTTACGGCAGTCTATTTGTATCATATGAGCTTTGCATACATAGACAGGTATCAGGTTCTGAGTCACCAATCCAAGGAATGTACTGCTGTTAAGGACAGTTTCTTTCTTTGTGGCATCAGACAGTTTGCGTGGGGTAAAAAGGATGAACAGCAATTTTCTCAGATCACAGAACAAGGGAGGAGTGATGGCTATCTTTTCAGTCTCAAGGGAATGTATAAGAAAAGTCAAAGCAAGGATGTGTGAAAGATTTATTAATAATATACACAGTCAAATTCATCTGTAGTTTGACTACCCAGAAGTCAATGGAGTTATGCTTGGAATGAATTTGGCCCAGTGAAGGGAGAAACTAAAGAAGTTCTAGATATGAAAGAAAAACCTCATATCTAAGCAACATAATATCTCACATTTATATGCAGTAGTTCCTCTCAACCCAGAAGACCCCCAAAAGCTCTACAAACACAGGAACCATGTCACCCTTTATTTAAATCCAGCCACCTCTGGGGTGGAATACTGCAGCTCTTTAACAGTGCACAACAATACATAGTATGCTAGGTCAGAAAATGAAGAATATCATATCGGATGGGTGGGATTTATAATAAATGGAACGTAATTATTCAAGTGCATAAAAACCTTCAGATCCTAACTTCTAGATGTCTCTGAGTTCTAAAAAGTTCTATATTATGGGATTATGCATGTGATGATTGACTAATACTTAGGTGAAGAATTTTCTATAATAAATTGTTTTTGTAGTGAGGCGGGCCCGGTGAAGGAACTTGGAAAAGAAGAAAGGAAAATACAGTAAAACCTGCCAAGAGTGACTACTCATGGAAGTTAGCAAAAGTGGTCGCTTGTAAGAGGTGGTCTCTCTTCAAAGGTTTGCACACCAGACAGCCGTGGTGTTCTGGGGCCTCTGCAAGTAGTCACTCGTGATAGGTGGTCTCCCTTCAGAGGTAGTCATTAAAGCAGGTTATACTGTATATACAAAAAGAAAGCTCATTCAAATTCTGTGTTTAACATCATCATCTGACCCCATTAACTATGATTGTCTAAAAAAATGATTATTGCTGTATGTCTTTGTCTTCAAGAATCTTCAGTGGTGATGAGGAGAAGGATAATAGAAGGCTGAAACAAATAGAATATCAAGTGGAGTTATCAATGTTTTTATAACAGACTGAATTTTATAGGCCCAATGTTAATAATTTAAATATCAAAAGAAAAACCTCTGGTGTTTCACCAAAAAACAATATAATCACAATAATTCAGAGGTTCACAAGAAAATAGGCTTACGTGATGCACATGCCCTGGTCTGGTCTTCTGCACAAGGGTAAATTTCACATAAATTAATGTGATATTTTAATCATTTTTATAGTTAGAACATCTGTGCTATTGTAGGGTGAAATTCTGGCTCCACTGAAGATAATGGCAAAACTTCCATTGACTTCAATAGGGCCAGGATTTCACCCACTGTAATGGTAGACCAAGGATAGCACTATTGTTGCACGCATTAGCACAGTACACTGCCTTACCCAAGCAGAGGAAATTGACCAGTCATGAAATTATGTTTTTGCATGCTGTAAAATTGTCTCTTTTCATCCCCATTTGCTAATGTATTGACAGCAAAAAGCCCTTCTCTCTGGCCCCAAACTGGTTAAATGGAAATCAGAAAAAAAAAAATCCAAAATAAATATCATAGCATTTAGGAGCTTGTTTTTTGGATGTAAAAAAAGTTTTAAAAACAATTTTACAGGCTCTTTTGGAATAGCAATGTTCAAAAATGCAGGCCTGATAAAACAACAATAACAAAAGCTCAGGTAAGAGCAAGAAATAGGGCTAAATTTTGCACTAGGGTCAATTCAGAATAACACCATTGTTTTGAATTATTACTCTAGATTTACACCCACGTAAATGAGAGCAGACTTTGGCCCGTACTGTGTTATCTTCCTCTCATTCCCAAACCACAACTCTAAGTTCTGAATCATTTCACCTTGATGTCCCATTTGACTGCTGCTTCCCATTTTCTGTTCCTTACTTTATCTTCCAGTCACTCTACAAAGCCTCTTTTTCCTTGGATAATGCTTGCGTGAAAAATTCATCATGCACAAATTTTCAATGGTGATTAAATTCTCTATAGAAATGATATGTGGAGGGTGAGCAGGGGTTAACATTGCAAATGGTGTGGAGCTTAGTGTGATTTAGCTTAACTTGACACTTATTTGGCTAGCTCTCATTCTTTTTGAGTGGGGTGCTTCAACATTGCTATCTATGAATGTTAGCTTATTTTGTAATAATAGAGAGAGCGTGCAGGAGCAGAGCTGTGCAAAATTCATCTTTTTTTTTCTTTTGCTTCACAGAAATTTCTGCAAGTCTTTTGTATTGATTTTAAATCATGTGAATTCACCCATCTCCACCCCAAAATTCAATACCAACGACCGTTTCACATCAAAATCATAAATAGGCTCAGGTTTGCTTGAAAGGATTATAAACCTTCCAATGAAAATGGGCTGACTATCACATTTGTAATGTAAGCTGACACCAGGTGCAGTTTTGGGCTCTCTCTCAGCACTAGCTATAAGCAGTCTTTTTCATAAGTAAGGACGTCATTTTAGCTCCTTTGCTTTTTAAAGTTGCCTATCCTCTGATTAAGCTTCCTGTTACCTTTGTTACCTTTCTTCTGACATGACAGCATGTCTAACAGCTCAGCACCACCCCAGCACTGCATCACACTGTCAATGCTCAATACCCAAGACTCTATTGAACCCACCATTTTTCTGTACTGGAGGTAACAGTTCTACTTATTAATAGGGAAGACAAGGAACATTTGTTTATTTGACAGTTTATTTTCCTTCTCAGGTTATAAAACAGAATTGAACAGAGGGGATTTGCTTCCTCCTCCATAACAGACACGCTAGGAACAATATCACTGATGACCAGCAGCTCCGGCCCTTTAAAATGCTTCCTCTTCTGAAGGAAGGAGTATCTTTTTTGTTTTCCTGCACCACAGAAAATACCCTTGGATGAAGAATTTTAAAGGACCAGGATTAGACTTAATTTAAATGAAGTTTTCCAAAAAAAAAGTCATGATCTGACCCAACAGCTTTATCCTACAGGTGATATAGAGCAAAGCTTTATTTCCAAGCCCTTCATTTATATTTCTCACAATAACTGCAAGATGGTATATATTGCATGTATTGTTCTAGAAACAGAACAGTGTGTGATAATAAATCAACTTCCTTAGTAGCTTCATTATCTTTTAATTATAGAAAGAGGCACACTAACTTTCAAAGAATCACCCTAAACTTTCAAAAAGAAACACTTAAAAAAAAAAAAGAACACAATTGAGATTTACATAGTCTACACCTCCTGTTCAGTGGTCTTCAAGACAAAACTCATTCACGTAAACTTACTGGCTGGCAGCAATGTTTGTGTATTGTTCAAATCCATTCCTGCATTCAGTGAACCAGGAGACTGTATTCTATGGCTCTGCTGAAGAAGATGGCCAGCTGCTTTATGATTGAAGTGTATCTCCCAGATGACGCCTCGCCTTATTTGACAAACCCTGGTCTGCATCTGCCCTTAACCCTTAATGAAATGTGATGGGGAGAAGGGGTGAGTAATCTGGGTTGGGTCTCCTCTGCTGTCCCTCTCCCTTTACGCCAGCATTTTGTTTATAGCACAATATGAACAAAGAAAGGGTGTTGGACACACACACAATAATGAAAATCCATGATTCAACTGTGCATTCATAATTATTTTATAAATAAATGGCTTTTGGAGAGCCACATTTGTCTCTTCCCACAGTGTATGTCTTTCATTAATGTATCACAGGCCGAATGAAGCCAGCCTGAGTGCTTCGCTTGCATCTTCCTCCTTCTCTCCATCATTGTCCATGGATAGGTTTTTGTGGTTCAGAAAGAGCTGCAAGCCCCACACTTCTCTGCAAGACTGATGGCTCGTCAATAACATTAGCCAGCATTATGGGCCGCATTGGTGTAGAACAGAATCAATACGGCCAAGTAAAAAGTCTAATAAGTTGACATGGCCATCCTCAGCAGGGCTCACGTTACAAGAAATGAGTTTTTTTAAGGAATCAGCGTCAGTGCTGCTTATTCACCCCACACCGAGATGCCTTGACTAAGATTTATTGCTTCTTGTTTTGTCGGCAGTGCAGGGTAAGCTGGGTAGAAGTAAAATAATCATTCAGGTTAAAAGAATAATAAAGAAAGGACTTTACAAATGCTGTCCACTCTATACTGAGGAGGTGAAAAGACATGCTAGAGGAGTAGCCTACCATGTGAAAGTAAAGTGTCCAGGATTTAGGAATTAAAAGGGGTTTATGGGATTTGTCCCCCTTGTTTGATCTGGGTGCATAATATTCTCCTACCCTCAACATATTCCCTATTTCTTAAGGGATGGATTCTGATTTAACTGGTTTAAATTAGAAGTAACTTCATTTAAAACAATGGAGTCACTCCAGATTCATACCAGTGTAACTGAAAACAGAATTCAGCCCTACGTGCCTATGGCAATGTATGTACCTCTTAAAATAAGTTTCTCACTGATGCATAACTTTATACACACAATCATTATGGAGCTGTTTTACAGCTCTCCCCCTTTCTCCTCCTCCACACCCTCCTGCATGCAGATTACCCACAGCACAAGAGCAATGGGGGAGCAGCATCAGATATTTCACTTTTATGAACTCTGCTGATCATCTGTTCTCATTTGTCCAGTCATCTGAGGGAAACCCTGTTCAATCATGTGAGGTTAAAGCATTAGTGAAATCGTTAGTGCAGCATGGGCAGGCTAATAGGCCCATGCCTCAGCCATTTTTGCAAGCTACATACCACCAGTGTTGGAGTTACTTCATCAATGTTTTTTTCTAAACAGGTAAAGAAAAAGAATTGAATCCAGGAGGCTAGCAGCTTGTTTGTGAATGGGAGAGTGAGGATATTAACTGCTCCCATCCCACTCCGTTAGAATGAAATATTCGGTGGAGTCCTCATTTAAAAAATCTTGTGGTAGTTAAAGTACCCATTCAAACTAACAACAGGAGTGGTTAGATCACTGCTTAGGAGGAAATGAAAGGGCCTGATCCAGCAATGTGTACTCAGGCAAGACTCCTATTAACATGACTGGAAGAACTGCAGGAGTGTGTGATATTTTCCTACATCATTGCCAAAAAAAAAAAAAGACTTTGAACGTCAGTCAAAGAGCAGTCTGTGCTACTTACATGACAAGTATAATGAATCTTGTGGTTTCATCTTAGTCACTAGTCTGGTGGACATATATTCAAAGAACAAAACCAGCAGAGCAGTTGACACAAAGCAGGACAATTGGTAGATGCTGTTAAATTTTAAAGGCCAAATTCTGTCCTGATTTCTCTCTCTCTCTCTCTCTCACACACACACACACTCGCTCTCTTTCTCACACACACAGGGCCCCGTACCACCCCACCCCACCCCACCCCAAATCTACAGATTTCACCATGTGGTGCTGCACTTAGTATTAGTTAATACTACAGTAGCACCCAAGGGCTACAGTTAAAATTGGGCCCATTGCGCTTGCATGGCATTGAATGCATACAAAGCCAAGGCATTGCCCAGAAATCAGGAAAGAATTTGTTCCTCTGTGGTATAAATCAGCTCCAAGTTCCCACTCGCATAGGCTGGTGTAGGTTAGGGGCAAGGCACAGAGGAAGTGTTGTGTGGGAAAGGCTCCCCATATTTGTCTATACTATGGCTGTCTGGGAGGAAGAGAGTTTTCAAAACAACCACCTAGATTTTGAACCCGTGGTTTTCTAGGTAATCCCTTGTAGGATATTAATACTGTAACATTAATTTAAACAGCTTATTATTGTAACAAGCCAAATTAAATGGATGTTTCACCATTTGTACCAATTCAAGGGAACATTCTCCTCTCAAAGCCCTAGGCCCTTAGTATGTAACTCCCCATTTATGCTAATAGGGACTTTACTCCTTCAAGTTTAACAGGGCTAAAAGGTTTCACCAGGCACATAGGCTTTGTAAATAAATCAGCAGCACACAGCAAATATATTCTTTTAACAGGATTATCCCTTTGATAGCCATTCAGTGGAGATGGCTTTCTTTGGACCCTGGAATTCCTGGCTTGCCCTCTTAACTACACAGAAGGTAAATCTGTATAATACTTCACAGCTGCCTTTATTGGGACCTGCCATTGTGTCTACTGGATGTACTTCTCTGCCACAAAGCACCACTTCAAGCTTCCTGCTAAAGACACAGTGAATACAGTTGATGATCTGTCTTATTAAAAGTTATGAGGAAAGGATGTTCACTCCATTACTTCCAATAATACTGAATATGCACAGAGAAGCTGTGTAATTTTACACAGAACTTGGCTGCATTGGTCAGTGATTCAAAGCTCTCTCTTCCTCTCTCTCTCACACACGCTACACCATAACATTTAATATTGCACTGCTCCCATGGTGGTCACTATTAAAATCTTTACAGTTTTTGCCTCTTGCTTAATTAGTGTTGCCATGGGGTTTTCTGGTTACTGTAGGCCAAAACCCAGGCCTCACTATTCCAAGAGCACACAGCGAGCCAGCACAGCTGCCCAAGGTTTGTGCCGCTCCATGAGTGACGTTTCTTTACAGTGAGGAAAAGCCACTGGTCAATCTGTCATCCTCTGGTGTCTGGAGGGAGCTGCGGATCATGAGGGAGAATGCAGGAGTGTTCAGAAGGGGGAGTGTTGGTGTGAGTATGTGAGAGGGCTCAGAAGTTTATTGGGTGCAGACCCTCAGGAGTGAGTTTTTGGGGGCAGTGGGAGTCTGGGTGTTGTTAGGGGGTGGCGGAACCCAGGGCAGCTGCCTTCATTCCACCATTCTCCCCATGAACCTCTCTTATTCTGACCCACATTGTTATCCCCTTTCAGCCACTGTCCCTCATTCTGTCCTCCCTCTGCTTCTTCCTCCTCCTCACCGGTTGTTGCCATTGCCACCATCTCCTCCCTGGGGGCCCTGCAGTGCCTGGCGGCAGCAGGTGAATGAAGAAAGAGAAAGCAAAGAGGTTGCCAGAAGCCAGGCTTCACAGTGGCTGCTGCTACCTGGGAAAACTAACTGGTAAGTAACTGGTACCTCCCCAGCACTGCACCGGGAGTGCAGGTTCCTTGCCCAAACTGTGAGCACCCATTCAGCAAGTGGGAATGGAGCTGTCAGCATGGGAGATAATAGGAAGCACCCAACCACCAAATCTTTGTGATCCCACTGTGGCCTACTTGTCACCTGCAGCAGATTCAAAGGAGCAGTCTCCACGGCCCCAGCTGAGGAAAAAGCAGTGGAAGCCAATTAGGGTATCAAACGAGAACAACGAATAGGCATGCGGGTCAGAGGCATGGATGTGTGCGGACAGCACGTTACACTAAAGCGGAGCAGTGAAATTAGCTCCTATTTTTTGGAAGCAGGGAAAGGAACCGGCTGCTGGTGATCAAGGCTCAACAGGGGTGATCTGATGATTACTATATGCAGAGTGCAAAATGTCTCAAGGCATTACCTTCCCCTGGGTGCAGAGTATAAGGACATTTCCATTAAAGAGTGGCTTGACCAAGGGCTAATACATTATTTCCCCTTCTCACCACCCTGCATAAGCAAAAGGTATTTTACGAACAGCCTTCTTTAGAAAACTGCTGGCACTTGGACTGGAAGAATACAATTAAAAGGACACAGTAAAAATTGACAGAGCTCAGTGAAGAAAGCTGAAAATCCATTACAATCCTGATCAAACTATAAATAAAAATCCTAAATTGAATAAATCTTGTACAATTATGGATTAAAATATGTTTAGCTTTAATGACTTAGCACACGGCCCTGACTCCTGTAATGGCTGCTGAGACCACATGGCCTGCATAGTACTGTAATAATAAACAAGCTGCGTAGCGCTGAGAGCCCACATAGGGACTTTGTAGGGCCAGGCATTACTTTCTTGTTACCCTTGAAGCACGCAGCTTTCTGGCTCACACGTGGGTGGCATGGCCGGTGCTTTAATGCTGGAATTTGGTTGAAAGAGCTTTTGCAATTCATCCCTCAGAAATGTTAATGGGCTGGTGTTGGGCAACTGTCATTTTTAAAGGAGTTTCACTCCTCATTTCTGCCACAAGAAGGGGAGGTTACTTACCTGTAACTGGAGGTTCTTTGGGATGTGTGGTCCCTATCTGTATTCTACTGGGGGTTATGCACATGTGCCAAGAGCCTGGAGCCAGAGGTTTTCCAAGTAGTAGTGTCCATCGGACTGCGTATCTGCCCTTTCATTGCCTTGTGATAAAGGGCAGGGCGAACTGACCACATTTTCAGTTTTTCTGGAAAGGTTGGAAAGTACATCACCAAGGATGAGAGAAAAGCAGAAGCTCCGACTCCAACCACGCAGCAGTGAGAAGGAACTCAAGACATGGTTGGTCCATCCTGCCTTTATCAACTAGGGCGACATCACGAGGCGATGCAACAGCGCATGCACGGACCAACAGTTGCTACTATATTGAAAAGCTCTGGCTCCAGGCACATGGACTATCACTTGAAGAATCAATAGTTTGTTCTAAGTGCCTGTCAGGCAAGCAGCAGTGAGCATGCAAGGCACCCTTCTCACTTCATTTCACAACAGGGCCAAAGATTAGCACACCAAAGTTCTGCCTTTTCAGGCAGCAGAGTTAAACCAGGGAACTGGGACTCAGGTTCTCTTTGCATCTCTGCCCTTGTCTTGCTGTGTGTTCTTGGGCAAGTCACTTAAAGCAGCTTTGGCCCTTAAGAAACTCCTTGGGGACAAAGGTGTAATTCTGCCCTGTAGGCTGACAAGCAGAGATTGAGTCCCTCCCAGCCACTATTACAGCCAATGGGCTGGAGTAGCCTCAGTAGCCTTTACAATTCCACCCTCTCCAAAGGGAAAGGCAGGTGAGGGGGGTAAGTCCAGAATATCTGCAGAGCAGTGCCTTCTCTGGTTCTCACTCAAAAGATTCGCTGCACTGGGAGCCCCCACAGTTTTCCTTAGTGGCAGATACATTCTCCCTAGCCTGGTCCTAGAGTCGTGACCATCTCAAGCACAGCACAATAATGACAGTTGCTTTTTGTCATCGGCCTGGCATGCGCTCGGAAGGAGCAGGGAGAATTTGAGTCTTAACAAAAAATATGCCACGGAAGTTGTTGGACAAAACAAGGTAACTCACTCTCACTGTCGCAACATCCCATGGTCAGTATTACAAAAGAAAACAATATTCTACTGTTTTCATGTCTTCCTGCCTCGTGTTTCATTTAGGGGTATGCACATGGTTTGTGACTCTTGTGGTGGTTTAAAATCCTCTCCATGGCTGGTCTAAGGATTTTAGTTGCCACACATTTGATATGAGGGCCTTTTTGACCATAATTTTTTTTTAAAAAAATCTCTTTTTCTAAAATTTAGTGTCCTACTCCTAGTTTTTGCCACATTTCCTATTTGGAGGTTGTTGATTGAACTTAAGTTGTGGTCACTATAATTTAATGGCTCAACTACAGTTATTTTTTTAACCAATTCCTGTGCTTTACGTAGGTCTAAGCTGAGAAGTTTCTCTCTTTCTGTGTGTTCCAGCAGTAGCTATTCCAAGAATAAATCATTTAACATGTCAAGAAATTGCTCCTCTAAACCATGTCTTAACATGACATATGACCATTTTTTGCAAGCAGCAAAGTCACCCATTACTGCTGTTTTATTGGACTTAGTTGACCTTTTGATCTCCTTCAACATTGTGCATTCTATATACTTTTTCTGATCTGAAGGCTGGGAGTATATGTATCTCATTATGGTTTGGAATTGGTAATCATGCAGATGCTGCTGTAAAGTTTTCTTCACTCAGAAATATTCTTGCATTAGTCTCTGGAATCTTTCAGGGTGACACTCCTCCATCTCAATGACCTGCTCTGTCTTTCCTGTGTAGCTGTAGCTTATAGGTCATAGCGCATAATGGGGTAACAGTAACCCATTTATTTTTGGCATCCCACAGTGTTTCAGAAATGCTAATTTTAGGGCCCTAAATGTTATATCATAACTCAGAGCAAAATATTTTCTTGGCTGTGACCAACTTAAGGAAAGCATAGATATTTGGGGATTGAATTTCATGGTTTGTAATGAAAAGTGCAACAGTTGGTCATACGGTAAGTTTTTTTTTAACCTGAAATCCTATAAACCAAATATGCAATGCACGACCCTCAGTGAAATTTCACCAGTTCCAGTTTGAGTTTCATTACTATAACATTCACCCCATATGACGGGTGGGGGGTTTGCCCTTTGTCACTTGGTGAGCCATTTACATAGTCTGGGCTCACTCTCGCCACTGTACAGTTTCCCCTGTTGGGCCTACAAAGGCTTTCACATGTCCAATAACAACACTCCTTGTTGGGGTCTGGTTTATTAACTGAAGTTCAAAAGGAAAACAAAACTCCCTGCTGAGACTTTTCCTTCAGCCAATTTGTTCCCTATACTCCAGGCTTTCTGTTTGGAACTTGGCTGTCTGCTCCCCAGGCCCTGTCACGGGGAGCTAAGACGAATCCTTGTGTAGGGCTGCCCACACCACCCTTCTGCTTCCTATCAAGCAGTTGACTTCCTATCTGTAGTCTCCCATGTCTCTCATGTCTGGCCCTTCTGTCTCTCCACAGGCTTCTCCTATCCACCCCAGAGCCCCGACTTAGCTAGATGACCCATCCATCATAAGACATTACTCATTCTTTCCACCTGGTGAGGCAAGTCAAATTTGTTACAGGTGGGACTGGGCCCATCTCCCCTTAAAGGGGCCACCTAATCATAAGATTAGGGCCAAGAAATAAAAGTTCAGTTTCTTATCACCACTCCTGTATGTCAGACCCTTCCTTTGCCAGAGAGGGCTGGACAAACCCAAACCAAAGTGGAACCTACTCGGTGTAAAATGACATGACCAGAGAAACAAGCTGGAAAAAATTTATACAGCAACTGTAATGTTTTAAATCTTGTGATATAATCTGGGAATCATGAAAGAATCTTTGTATTTTCAAATTTAAAATGTTTGTGGTTTTTCAAGGAACACAAGACTGAAAAATGACCTATATACTTTACCCTCAAACTGATGTAATGTGTATCTATCGTTTACGTAATTATAAGGCACCTATCAGCATAGGAAGGTACCTATCTGAAATTCAACCCAGTGCAAAAAATGCTCTCAAGGCTCTACAAATTACTTAAGTCCTGTATTAAGCACTTAAGTGGTATATAGGCCCTTGTGCAAGCCCCCTGCCCCCTAAAACAGTACAGAGTTGTTACGTTGTGAATGACTGTGAAAAAAGGAGGCACACAATTTTGTATTTTCAAAGGGAAGAAAAAAAGTGAAAATTGCAATTGTAGTTTTGGTGAAGGACACAGCAGAAAGATGTGAAATTATGAGAGTGCTTTGAATTTTGAAAAGCACTTAAATTTGTAAGAATGAAGTGCTCTAAAAACTTGATAGTGGCCTAATAATTTTAAATCACTTCACACTAACACATGCCTAGAGCCATAATAGCCTCCAAATTCATCTGCTTATATATTTTTTCAAATCTTCCAATAACATGAAGCCACTCTATGCAGTGTAGAGTATGTAATTCATAATTATTGTAGCACTTCAGATTTTTCTATGAGACCTGACACATTGGAAAGGAATCAAACTCCATTCCAAACCCAGAGGATCAAAATATATTGGACTGATTAAATTAAATGTTCTAGCCAAGAAATCTTAAATTGGTCTTAAAAACTATGTTTTTTTTTTTAAAGATAAGGTTGAGGGTGATTCTATAAAAATATAATCTTTAAAAACAAAGGACATCTTATAGGGTGGATATTTTTACTGCGTTGAGTAAAGGCAATTAAGAAACAGAAACGACACTCAGAGTACATCTCTCATAAAAGTTGTCAGAATATGTTGGTGAGATGAACTCATATATACGGTGGGACATTTGGGAATACCAAGGTGCTGTAAATTTACACTGCTAAGAGTCATTATTTCCACAGTGTTTCACTACTATACAAGTTGAGTACCGTTAATATATCTAATAAGGAGCACTGAGGACCTTACTTGGTTGTTGGACAGGGTTGTTTATAAGAGCTCTCTCTCCTCCCTTTCTCTATTTCTTCCTTCCTGGTTTACAGTTATGAATTGGACTTTTAAGCAGCATGTAACTTGTCAAAAAGCAGAAGTTTTATGATTGTGGCATGTGGATAACAATGAACTCCTGAGAAGAATCAAAGCCCAAATTAGTAATCAGCAGCACACTACCCTAAAGAACTTAAAGGGGCAAAGCCAATCCTAGGCCAGGCAGAAAACCTGATAAAGAACATTCAAGGAACTGCAGCTTTAGAATTCCTGCCAGGAGAGAAAAATGTTTGGAAAGTTTCAAGCTTACTGGGATCCCAGACTTTGGGGTCTACGCACTACTGGGCTGCATTGGGTTTTTAACATGCCAGCTCATTGGAATTAGCATAGCATTCGAATTTTACTAAACCATATGTTGAACTTTATGGGATAATAGTAACGTTCATCTTTGATGGAGTATAATATGATTGGCACTTCAAATTATGGATGAGTTGGCTTAAATCAAGATGGGCTATACTGGGACTCTGGCAAAAGATTAGTACTTGCAACCCAAGGGCCCAGTCATACAGGGTACTGAGTGCTCTCAACTCCCACTGAAATGAGGGCAAGTCAAGTGCTCTCAGCTCATAGCACAATTGGGCCTTAACATTACAGTTGAAAATGTAACTGGTAATGTTTATTTGCTCTGTCATTTCACGTTCTTCTTTCCAGAGAGGTTTCAGCTAAAGGTCAAGGGAGAGCCACTGTGTATTTTTTTTCTTAAAACAAAATCAATTGAAGGACCTGGAACACAATAAGTTATGTTACAGGGCTGCACTTGCATGTAGTCCCATTGGAGACCTATCAATGTGAGCTAGCACTGTTGGGAAATATCTCTAGCTACCTTGGCTAATCAATACATCTGTTCATTATACTGTCTCTGATGAATATAGGTAATGATTGGGTGAGCATGAGTCAGGTGACTAAAAATAACCACCTCATGCAAGATCAATAGTGGTTTTTTCAGTATTACTTCAGGCATTTCAATGCTCTTTTTATTCCCAACCTCCTCCCCCCCCCCCCATTGTTGATAGATCAACATCATCGTAGGAGTAGCTTTATTAAATTAGTAGCACTTAATCTACTATCATGTTGTCAACTTGCAGGGAGTCAACAAGCAGACGGCAAGTTTTCAAGTGGCCCAGTGTGTGCTGACTGGCTCTCACCCAGGCAGTTAGCTTAGTGCTGTGCCAAAAGCTGTCTTTATGGGTGCCTGCTAATATCCCTTCTCTGACTGAAAATCTTACATTACAAAAAATCTGTTTGAGGGGAATTCATGCCAATTATAGATGTGTTATGACAGATGAAAAGATTATAATTATGCTTGGCTTCTATGCAGAACTACATTAACACATCTATGACATTTAATAACATGGGAGGATAACCACATGCCTCAACAGAGGTTAACTTTAAAGGTTAAACAACTTTGGGGAATGTTTTTCTCTCCCCCCCTTATTCCCCCCCCTCCATAAAAATTAAAAAGGGCTGCATTTGCTTGCAGCATTCTTTGTGGGGGGTGGGGAGTGGGGGAGGAAAGAAAAAAAATGAAAATGGATCATAGAAGGGATCTAAAAGCTAACAACTGGAAGTCAGTAATAGATTAAAACCATTCCGTTCCTTATTAGGCTGTTTATGTGGCAGTGATGAAAAACAGGGAAATGAGTAAAGAACCTCTCAAGGCTTTTGTTAGTGGCCAAAATGGGACATCTTATTCTGTCTATTTAGGTAATGCCCCTCAGGGCACAAACTACATGAAAACTAGTGGAAGTGGGGGGAAACATATGTTTTAGGGCTAAGTGCTTTGTAAAAGAATAGATCTGGTGATAGGTTAAAGAAAGTCTTGTTATCTCCATTTTAGTCATGAGGAAACTGAGGCAACGGGAGAGTTTATTGGCTCTCCCAAGGTCTGATGGGAAGTTTGTGGCAGAGCCATGGATAGAACCGAGGTGTCCTGACTCCCAGTCCTGTGCCCAGGCCATCATTGTGGAAGGCTCGATCATGCAAGGTGTTGACCAGTCTGGCCCACTCCAGCAAAGCACTTATGGATGTGCTTAATTGTAAGTCCCATTGAAAGAATTTGAGATCACATGCATGCTTAAAGTTAAGCACATGCTTAAATGCTTTGTTGAATCAAGGCCAGAGTGCTCAGCGGTTTGTAAGATTGAGTGCTTAAAGAAAAGATTTGTGTTATTTCCTCAACTAGGAATGTCTGGGTAAGGAAAATTATTATGAATCATGATCAAATACATTGTCTCTGATGTGCCAGTAATTTGGTCTCTTTGTTACACTTCCTCCAAACATAGTAAGACACGCAGAAATACCATCTTATGAAACATCTCTCCATCTGCTTGTTTTCTTTCCAGATAACAAGCACAATATGCAGAAATCATTAGTGCCATGAGAATACAAACTGAAACAAAAGCATTTACCCTGAAAGAATATTGTCATCATTCTGTCAGCTGCTGTGACTGCCCACAGCAGTGCAGAAAAAGAACAGATTCTTAAAAAAAATAAAATGAAACTAATTTATTTTACTCTGACACTGGTCTCCGGGACACCCCCACAATGTCTGCAATTTGGAGCTAAAGGTCAGCAGCAAGGAGCCTGAGAAAAATCCTTGAGTAGTAATACTGAAGGCCCCACATTAGATCACTGTGCTAAGGTCAGGGAGGAGATGGACATGGCCGACATCCCCATGCCACCTCCACTTGGCCCTTGCCAAGGGCTGTGAATCTTTAACCAAAGTTCCCAGCTTAATTAACAGGATACTAGTACTGAACACACATTTTTCTCTACAAGTGGCAGTGGCAGGACTGTGTAGTGGTTAAGATGCTAGCCTAGGGTGCTTGCGACCTAAGTTCAATTTCCTGCTGTACCACAGACTTCCCATATGACCCCAGGCAAGTCACAGTCTCCCTGTACCTCAGTTCACCTTCTATAAGTTGGGATAATAGCACTATCATACCTTATAGGGGTGCTGTGAAAATAAACACATTAAGATCGTGATGTACTCAAATATCATGGTAATGAGGGCCATATAAGTACCTTAGATAGGTACAGTGGGTTGAGAATAGCCAATGATAGCAAAGAGTGGTGAACTGTTGTCTGTTAGCACTAGAGTTAGTCTAAATTTGTCCAAAAATTCAAAATATTTTTTTAAAAATCAGTCAGCTGCAGTTGGGACACATTGAAAGTAAAGGATGAAAGGGTCAGTTTTTAACTGGTGATATGTCTGTAGAAGCCCAGAAAACAAGATATTCGTGGCAAAAAAAAAAAAAAAATCCTTTTTTTCTATTCAAGGTTAATACAAGTTTATTTTCCCAAATAAAACGGGCAAACCCCATAAGTGTTGTGTACAGCTCTCAAAATAACATGAGACAGTTTTGTGTGTAGGTGAGAATACTTCAGTGGACATGTACTACATATACATTTGTAAACGGCTGTGAGTCATGCTAAAATTAAGAACAGATAGAGGGAGAGCGAAGTCAGTGACTGATAAATCTTTAATATAAAAATTGTACAAGAATTTTGATACAAATTACAAGAGGTATTTGGACAAAATATGAATAAAATTCCATTTACATCCCCAAACCCTTATGCATTTTATGCAAAAGACATACTGTAGGACAGTTATAGTACAGAAAATACAAGAAAAAATATCAAATTAAAAACAGGACTTCTAATTCCCTCAGACTACTAATGGAAAAAACTTGTTTAGGGTACATACAGTATTTATGAAGCTACCAATGTCATGATTATTAGATCAATGTGATGCAAGCTTTTCAATTCCCCTGGTACAGCTATATTCTGTAGTGCATGCTTTGGTTCTGCAGGCAGGATAGCAGAGCATTCATGTTTCACTCACACCGAGAACAAAAGGGAAAAACAAAAAGGCTAATATATTAAAGACTGCAAAACTGTTCACCCCCCAAAAATCTTATTGTTGCTGGAACATGTGCCTGGCAACAGTAAAGTCCATTAAACAAGTTTAACTTGGAAAGACAGCAGTGGTTTTGCCACATTGAAGAAGCATGTTTCCCCAGTACCCAAATGTACTTGGCATGTTACTGAACAACAATGAGCGTATGTACCAGAGCCATGAGAAACCTTCTATGCTCAGTTAGAAAAGGGTTCATGGGCTTTTTTGTGTGACTGAACTGGTATGCACGGAGTTAGAGGCCCCAAGATTCATAAAGGTTCAAACCCAGTTTACCAATGCTTGAAATCTCTGTGTGTACCAATAGGCAAGATTCAGATGTTTCTGGTTTGCTAGAACTGGAAGCATAATTAGCGGCTATATTGGAAAATACCATGTAGTTTGGCCATGTGACCTTTCTTAGTGAACACTAATAAAACAACAAATGTGCTTGCAGACAGGAGCCTCAGATTCAGCAAAAACCCCTTTCATGGTGGGTTTGAACCACCTCTGTTGAGAAGTTCATGGATAAAACCAGAATTTGAGTTACCAACTTTTGGTCAAACAAACCCAGGTTGAACTTGAACTAAAAGTCAATTCTGAATGCATTCAAGGTTTGAATCAAATGTACCGTACATACATTGCTCTGGAGCACAGAACATGGCGAGCTTTTGAGAGAAGCAGAGACAGTAAGAACAAACTGAGAACACACCACGCAGGGAATACAGAGAATGCTGCTCTTAAAAAACAACTGCATGATGGGAAAGCTCCTTGTGTGGCACATGAACCAAAGTTTGCACAAGAAAAACCAGCACATTGGATTTTATATTTATAGACAGCCATGTCAGATAAACATATAATACTAGGACATTTCATTCACATAATCACTTTACAAACTGCAAACGTTCATATGGGTAAAACACACAAACCCAAGGGGAGCAATATCAGGCAGCTGTGTTATTTTTTGTGGGGGAAGGTGAAGTGTTTGGGCAAAGGAGAAAATGAGGGGTTTGAATAACTGTACAGAGACAAAAAACCTCCTAATTAAACAATGGTCAAAAAAACAAACAAACCAACCAACCTTAATTTATACATTTCAAGTCAACCTATTTACCCAGTACATTGTCTGGGAGACTAAGAGGAATACCTCTAGAGTCACAAGTCACACAACTACTGTACCGTTTCACAGGTGGGACAGGAAGGACGCATTCTCTTCTACCAATGTAAAAGTGGTGGGGGTAAAGGGAGACAGGCACCTAATAAAACAATTTAGAGCTATGACTAGTGATTGCATAACTTTCAGTTTTACCCTCTTCCATCCATTCACCCACCCAGACAGACACACACAACACACAATCACCAGTGCCACTGTTTCCCCAGAGTCACCTTTCACAGTCTTTTGCATTCCATAACTGAAACGGACAGATTCTGATTAACTATTGATGAGTTTGCCATCCTAACCGTGCATTATCATCTGATCATTCTTAACCTTCTGTTTGACAATGGACGCCTTATAAAATCTTTATGCGTCACTTAGCTAGTGTTTCTCTCTCTGCTCAAGACATATATTTACAATGGATGCTCTTCTTCATGTTCGCAAAATACTTTGTTTTCCAAAGATGTGAAATAGGAAGTTCACCAACTGAAAACACCGCTTGGAAACACATTAGAACTATACTCATTCAAGCGTCCTGTGTTATTTAGGGTTTGGGGGGAAACATACAGGCAGATATGCCACATTCCATACAATTTAGGCCTTCTATAGCCTCAGTTCTAAACTGTTCTAAAACTGTTAAGATATAGATCTGTCAGTCTCATTGGGATCATTAAATGCACCAACATACAGGAAAAAGCTCCCTGAACCCAAAATGTTTCTCTGATCAGAAAGTGCTCAGTTTCCTCAAACAGCATTCAACAATGCTACCAAAAGAAGGGGTCTACTCTAGCCTGAATTGGTCATTACGTGTTAGCTTATCTGATTTGGGCTAAATTCTGCCTCCTTTTACACTCGGTGTAACCCCAGTGTGGGTCTGATGTGTGGGCACAATTTGGACTCAACCTTTGATTTAGGAAATGGACAGCTTATTCCCCTCCTGCCAACACCCCTTCAGAAAATGTCTGTTAAGGGGGGAGGAAAAGATCAATGACTTTATGCCTGGTCATTAAAAGGTCTTAGCTTATTTATAGTGAGGAACATCACCTCCACTGCAACCAGAACCAAACTGCAATATAGGACTGAAGAGATTTGAGCATTAAGGACCTGCAAACAGAAGCTGCTTCCAATTAGTCATCACCTCGCTGCACCTCTAGCCAAATGCAGGGCCGGCTCCAGGCATCAGCTTGCCAAGCAGGTGCTTGGGGCGGCCACTCCGGAGAGGGGCAGCACGTCCAGCTATTCGGCGGCAATTTGGTGGACAGTCCCTCACTCTCTCTTGGAGCGAAGGAATTGCCGCCGCAGATCGTGATCGCGTTTTTTTTTTTTTTCCCACCGCTTGGGGTGGCAAAAACCCTGGAGCCGGCCCTGGCCAAATGACACATAAATCTATGCTGATAAACCTCAAAATAGGTGTTAAAATTGACCACTCCATGCTTTGTTTGAATCCAACCTTCAGTTTTTAGGTATTGCACTGGCCTTCCATGAACTCCTGTACCATTCAAAATTACAGTGATCACTGCCCCTAGAAACCTTGGACATAAGTGCTACAGGAAAGTATGGCTTAACATTTTTTAATATATATTCTAATTACACTACAAGAAAATTATGTTTCAATTACTCCTCCAGCATCTTTGAGCTTTCACAGGGTGTCCAGTCAAACTCGGGCTTTGATAAAAAACACAAGCAGAGCTAAAGGAAGGAGAGCAGTCTTGGGCAATGCATCTATCTAGTTCCCAAGAACGTTTGCTTCCTCAACTTAGAATTCTAAGTTTAAAAAAAAAAAAGTATAGCTTTCCAAATTATTTTCTCCCACTAACTTTCTTTCCTGCCTATGTCACTTGAGAAGTTGAATCTGTAGTTTTATCAATGCCCTTTTTAATTAAAAAAAAATCAGGGCAAATTTCTCCTCCTATCAGACAGCAGAGCCTGTCTCTCTAATATTGTGTTTTCACTATGTCCATGGAGATTCCCAATGACCTCAGCATGAGATGTGCATATTGAGGCAGAATGATAAATTGGATGCATGCTATTTTTCTGAATTAGCTCATTCTGTGGCAAAATTTATTAAGGGCAAAATTCTCTCAGATCCATACAGGGGTACTCACTGTATGGATCTGAGAGAATTTTGCCCTTAATAAATTTTGCCACAGAATGAGCTAATTCAGAAAAATAGCATGCATCCAATTTACCATCTAACTTAAACAGTGAGACCTGTAGCTAGCCTATGTGCCTATTTCTAACAGGCACAGCATGGCTTTATGCTGATACAAAACAATTAGTTTCTACATAAGCAGACAAAAGTGCCATTTCAGACAGCATTTCTCAGCTGACTTTTTGTTAAGAAGTCATCTTGTTACTGTCTGCCTGATAGCTGGATAGAGCAGCCAGTGGCAGCCTTGGGCTTCCCAAAGACAAATCGAAGAACTCCAGATGGGACCTCCCTTCCTCTCACTGCAGATTTGTGCCTGTGTGTGTGAGAGAGAGCGCGCGTGCATGTCAGGGAACTCAGAGGGAAAGCCTAGTTCTTGTACTCAATTTCCCCTTCACAAGGGATAAACAGGCAATTACGCATCCTTTTATATTTGATGGCCAAGTGCTGAACTTGAAAGCACACTATTAGTTTGTGTCCCTTCAGGGCCAGCGCAATAAGTAGCCAGGAGAGCTGGGGCCGAGGAAGAGAGGGTGTTGTCTGCTGTTAGTGTGACAGTCTTGTCAGCAGCATTCACATTACTGGAAGGTAATAAAGTGACAAGTAAGTTATTAGAAAGATATGAGGTGAAATTGAACTGAAGCTTCTTGCTGCTCAGCTCAGTTTTTTTCCTGTTTTGTAATGGGCCACTATTTGTTACAAACCAGGCCTTGTCTTGAGATATTATATATAAAAAAAGTATTTATTCTTTTCGGTAAAGGTCACATGAATTTACAACACCACACTTTAGAGGAGAGAAATGGAAAAATAGCTTTATGACAACTACAGTATGTTGCTGTTTAAAAAAATACAGTGGCATCATAATGAACAATAATGCTGACAAATCAGTGGACTTGCCAAAAATGCATCTGTTTTTTATTTTTTTTAACTCCTTGCCAGCCAAAGAATTTTTTTCCCCTAGTGCTAATGCCAAACATAATGTTATTTAGTGTTGGGAAATTTTTGACCGGTGGCTTGACCAAAAGGACAAAGGTGTCTTTTTTTTTTTTTTAATATACGGTAACTAGTAATGATGGTAGGACCAGGAAACAAGCTATAATGAGGAGAATTATGTAAAGACCTAAAAAAATAATAATAATGATACTGATGCATGGGAGTCACTTTGTCATTCTGCCACAGACCTTTTATAGGGAGCGATAATGCTGGATGCCAAGACACAAGCTATGGGACTGGAGCAGACTTGTACCTTTGCGAACACATGGGTGAAGGGTTCAGGCCACCATATGATGTAGCTCTGTGTGGAAATCAAAAAAATTGGGCATAGAAAAAAGTTCATTTCATATTCATTGGGCGGGGAGCAGCTCATCATAGGGTGACAGGGGATAAGCTGATCCTTGTCTAACAAAGTAGCACTAAAGTCACTGTTTTGTTGTGTTACTATAGCAGCAAAGTGGTGACACAAGAAAAACAAAAAACAAAAACCCTGACACGCACCAGCTGCCATCATGCATCTGCCACTCACCTTCTCCCCACAGAGAACTCCAGCTGCTTTCTTGCACCTACTTCAGAGAACTTTTCACCTTTTCTTCAAATAAAAAAACCATTCTGTTAATATACCTAAACAAAGAGAAGTAAAGAAAACAGTCTTTGGGGGTCAGGGGAAAGAATGCTTCTATTTTTTATTTCAACAAATAATTGGCATTTAAAATGTAAAGGAGCATGTGTACATTTCTAGAACAAACATTTTCCTCTCCAAAAACAGTGAAAAATCTTCTGGGAATTTGTTGAGTGGAGGCAAATGTATTTCTCAAAAGATGTCCTGTATGTTTAAGATAGTTGATGTCCCATATACTACTGCTAAAATCTGGTCCAACTCAAGTCCTTAGATTTTTAACCCCCTCAGACTTACTGAAGGAAAGTGTATTTTGGAATTCAAAACGTGATCTCTCATTTTGTGGATGGTCCTTATCTTTGGAATGGCTCAAACAAAATCTTGATCACTATACAAACAACTGTGTTGGATACTTAATTATATTTAATACGTTAGATAAAACCCAGACAGACAGGGTAAACTCAGACAGACAGGGTCATGCAGGCCCCCTTCCAGCATTAAATATATTGGACCTGATTCTGAGCTGAGCTCTTGTGATGCCCAGGCACATACTTTGCATGTTGGGGCATGACCTGACTTCTTTCCCTGATCAGTTCCTTTTTTGGGGATGTGGGAGGGGGGAAATGGGAGCAGGGACATTTACATTCTTCTGGAATGGGTGGAGGAGATGGAGTTTTACTTCTACAAGAGAAAGAAAGAAAATATGTGAATTGTACACAGAACAAGTGCAGTCCGCAATTTCCAAATTGAAAGTGTCTAATTTTCCCTGGGAAATAGTCAATTTTTATGAGCAGGGTTCCTGAAAAACATTTTAGAGGGTTTTTTTTTTTTTTTTTTAGAGCAATGTGTAAGTGCTAAATAGGCATCTTAGCCTAAACCTTCCACAACTGATTACATTCAGTTGTGACCAAGTGCTTGCAGTACATGTTCATTATTACAAGGTAACCATGCTGCCTGCTGTAGTTTTAGTGTTGGGTGGGTTTTGCATTATCAACCTCTTTTTCATGGGGCAGGAGGGAGAGTTAAAATCTCAGCCATTTCAACATCTATCAGGCTGAGACATAGTTCACAGATATGATCTAAATATGGTAATCTGTGTAATAATACTTCATACTTATGTTCACTCTTTACAAACAACTAATTAGTCCTCACAACACCCCTGCGAGGGAAGTAGTATTATTTATTATCCCCATATTCACAGATGAGTGAAGTGAATTCCCCAAGACCAAAGCAGGCAGACAGAGTGCCAAAACTCAGGAGTTCCTGGCTTCTGCTTTTCAACCACACTGCCTCTCTCTAGACTGGTTTAGTACCAGGGATTCAGAAGGAACATAGTATTTATCTGGTATCACATGCTTTCTTTAAAAAAAACAAAACCAAACCAAAGAAGCCGTCGCAGCAGCACACAAGCTCCAGACAAGAAGTGGCTCTCTTTAAAGAAGGAGGTTTAGCATGCAGTTAGTCCTCACCATGGAATAAACCCTTTTGATATTTACAAAAAATACATCTATTTTGAAACAAACAAAATATCAAGGTAACTTAGCACACATGCTCACTAACTACCAGAACATAACTTTTTCAGATGGAGCAACTTCTCCTTGAAATGAGTAAACTGAAGTGTTTCCTTTTCCTCCTCCCCCACCATGTCAATTTAGCTCGTGTGAAAGGTGCAGGATTGGCAGTCTTGGAAACTGAAGAGCTAGTCACAGAACTACAGCATGGGCAGGAGTGCAAGCTTCCCCACCTCAGTCCTGACCTGGAGAGAGAAGTAGGTTCAGCCTCTATACTCATTCAATCCATGGTCTCTGCTAAGAATGCCCGCTAATGCCAGCTACAGTGTTTTTTCCCCCCATGATGTCCACTAGACAATGGATTAAGACCAAACTCATTTTTATGCAAGCCACTGATATGCCTTGGGATTTGGGATTTTTACAAAATTTCAAACAATGCGAGTTTTATCACAGGAATATTGCTGACGACTTTGGACTCTTAGTGAGCTGCATGGGGGCAGGGGGAGGAATCTTCCATTCAATTCAATAGGAGTTTAAGTGTCCTCACAAAACCAACCACTGTCATAAGCCATCACAAGTGTTGGGGGAATACATTAATTACGTCTAGATATGGCAGCATGTAAGATCCTCTCCAAGCAGTGGGAGGGTGATACTGAAGAATGCTGAGCTGTTCTATAAACAGTCATCTTCTCCTACAATGCCTAAACACAATGGGGGACTAGTTTAGGATGTTGTGACAACAGGACCGCAGAGCTTTAAAAAAAAACTTTCGGAGGTTTGTCTCTGATCCGTTATACTCTTCTAACATGCTGTTTCATTTTGTGTAATAAACAGACATTTTCTGTGTAATTCATTTGCTGAATTGATCTGCTGATGATGTTTAACTTTCCAAACTAGTTTACCAAAACCATTTGACCTTTAGCAGAAACAGAGTAAAATGAGAATGCAGAACAGTGATTCATCCAGTAAAGAATTATTTATATACCTCAAATGTGTTTTTCATTAAAAAAAGATATTTATTTATACCATACATACTTCAAAAACAGTGTTTTTCTGTAGATATTCAGTTATTTTTGTTTTGTCTTTCAAACTTTCCATCTTGCTTGATTCCTAATAGCTTAGGATTGTGACAGGAGTGCAGTACAGATAACACTACAAAGGTTCATATGTTGAGAAGAATTCACCTTTACTGTTCTAACTTCCCTCTTTCAAAAGCATACTGGACATGTACAAACATAAAACAGAGCAGATCTCTTCTCTTAATTTGACGAGGAAAAATATTTAAGAATTTGGGGAAAAGTGAAAAAATGTAAAATAATAAGTCAGCAAAAACTGCTTAGGATTTTGCTGTACATATTTCTTGTCTGACACACTGGACTTTTCATATAGTTTCTATGGAATCCACAGATGTTTTCAGTCTTTTCTCACTGTACATTACTAAAGAGTGACCAGAAGCTCATTTTAAATAACACATCCTATAGAAACATGGTTTCAGTCTCTTTTGAAGGATTTTTTTTTTTAATTAATTTTATTTTCTACAAATGGAAACACTGCATTATCTGTTGAGTCTCACTTTTGGAATACTGAAATGTACAATGAATCCCAAAGGGAAAGGATCCACATAAACCGTTTCCTCTGGCAAATTTAACAGGAGTGAGTGCTCATGTGGACAAAATGATCAAAATGCACAACAAATCAAAACAACCTGAAGCTGAAACAAAGGAGCATTTCTGACTCTCAGCGTAACAAGAGAAATGTTCGAGGCCATTAAATACAGAAAAGGAATACATTGTCTTTAAGTGAGCATTGTATGCTGAAATATTCCTTGGCTTAAAAAAAAGTCTATAACACACACCCTAATGGTTTTGGCTGTAGGCTGAACTTAAGTAAATATCATCATTCAGTCAGTATGTTGTGGTAGCTTAGGCTGCCAGTGCGGTTTACCAGCTCAAGCACCATGTGTAAACACCGGAAACAAAAAAAGATTCGGAGGGCAGCCTCTCCCTCAGTCTCTTTCAACTGCTTGTTCCCTTTCTATCTCTCTTTCTCTCACTATCTTTCCTGGACTACTTTCATTCTTCTCTGATGATTCTTTTCATTCTTCTCTGATTCTTCTTTTACCATATGGGTAAAACACAAAACATTAACACAACTATAGTTTTGGTTTTGCCTCTAATTTATCCAAAGGGAAGGTAACCCAATAAAAAGTCCAGCACATGTTTTCAGTGCTTCTAAGTGCTTCTGCCATTAATGTCTTTCGTTTGCTTTTATAAAACATGCCTTAATCATACTACAGCACTTTCCACTGCAAATCAGACAACTTTACAGAACAACAGAGTTAAGACTTTTTTTTCCTTTCTTTCTTTCTTTCTTTTTTTTTTTTTTTAAGAACACAAAAGCCCAGGAATAAGGAGCACCAGAATGGATTCACTGTATCTAGCTTTGTTCTGCAGTAAGTAATTTCAGCATCTATATCCTGCAATATTATCCTTGCTCAACAGAGGAAATGCCTCCACTGATTCACACCACATAATTCTGTTTTCCTTTTATGCAATGTAACATATAAGAAATAAAGATGCACTGTTGATTCTAATAATATTTGACACTTGAAAAAAGCACCAAGTGTTCTTTATGTTTTTCTTCCCCTAGCATTTTTCTGTTAGCCAAAAACTCAGCCTCTGGTTACAGTGAGTAACTAGTTATATTTTCTTTTCTGAAAACTTGTGCAAAGTTGGCACTTTTGTATTAACACTAAACACTAATACTTTTTGTTTGGCATTCATGCCCCATACTGACCAGACCACTTTTATCTAAGTGTTTTTTTTTAAAGACACTTACTGAAAATATGGCAATAGTTTAGGGAAAAAAAAGCATGGATATTATTACACATCCCCTTGTAGTGTATGAAAAAAGTGCATGACTGGATTTATGTAATAGTACAAGACAAAAAAGCTGTATCAGATCAGGTACTGTAAAGCATGCCAGCCCTTCTGTATTACTTATATATAGCAGGTAGTTAAAACAAGACCGTGTTTCTTTTAAAAATGTGCATTAAAGCTAACATAAATTGAATAGAGCTAGCCAGCAAACTATTTTTTTCTGCATATCTAACAGCTGGATGTAACTGTAAAAATTAAAAAAAAAAAAAAAAAGAGAGAGTTAAACCACCATCAATACAATTGTTTTACATCATAGGCCTCTCAAGGCTCAATATATATACAAGTGTAACAGCCATGCTTAGTAGAAGTTTCTCCCAACGGCTTAAAGTACACAAAGACAACCAAGAAGTTCTCCCCCCCCACCCTCTTTTTGCTTCTTTGTATTTTGTTTTTTTGCAGGCAATAATCATGGGTAGAACAGTTTGTCTCTTTGGAGATGACCAAGAATTTCATAACAAAACTGGGGCTAATTGCAAGTTTTTGTGGTTTTTATTGAGGGTATTTTACCCCCAGTTAAAGATTCCATCCCTTCTTAACCTTCCCCTGTCCCCCATCCCAAACCCAACAAAGGAAAATGAAAACAAACAAACAGAAGCACCTGGTGTTTTTCTTTTGTTAAAAAAGAAAAATAGATATATATGTGTGTGTGTATATATATACACACATATATATATATATATCTGTGTGTGTGTGTGTATGTATGTGTATATATATACACATACATACACATACATACACACAGATATATATATAGACTGTATATGGCAGTTCAAACATGGTAGGCCCTCCGTGAGAGCTGGCATTTGCGTGTCCATCCTTAAACTAATCTACTGAAGTGAAGGGAATGTTTTTATGCAGGTTAGGGTTCTGACTGTGCCGATTTCGGCTGCGGACAGAGGAAAACATCATGTTGCACCCAGGGACTTTGCACTTGTGCATTTCTCGCAAGTGCACCGTTTTATAGTGCACCCTGAGGGTCCCCTTGTTGCTGTACATTTTGTGGCAAATGTTACACATTATCCCACCGTTGCTCATTGGAACATTGTTGAACATGAGGGATCCTGGAAGGTCGGAACCCATACCTACACCTATGGCAGGGGTGTCCATTTTGTGTGCAGATTCCCCACTGTCACTCGCCCCATCAACGTCATCCAGGAGAATCCCCTCATCACTGCCTGCATCAGATTCTCTTGAGGAATGGATACTGCTGCTAGACTGGATGCTGGAGGTGGTGCTCAGGTCTAGGACCATGTAGTCTTCAGACATGCCCCTTCCATACCCATTCATGTGGGAATCCTCAGTACCAGCTGGTGAGGAGGTGTCTTCCCTTACGTCAAGCCCCATTTGATGCTGGGTGCCATAGATCTTCACCAAAAATTCATCACGGAGGTCCTTACTAAGAGAGGGCTGAGAGGTGTCCAGTCCCATGTCATCCAGTTCTTTGGTCAACAGTTTACGGTGCAGGTTTATGTTAGCACTGTGCCTGGGAAAAGAAGAAGGAAGGGAAGAAAGAGAAAAAAAAATGTACAGTATTTTTCATTAAATGTATAGTTGCCAAGCATGAAACATACATTTCTGATTTAGCAATCATTTAAAATGCAAAGCTATTGTTGCCCCTGGTTTTTTGAAAATCCAATCATTCTTATAAGGGAGAGGAGGAATTTGTAACAAAATGACAAATACAAAACAAAGTAAACAAAAACCCTTTCCAACAAACAAACAAAAACATAACCCACCCTACTTTATTTTTTCTACTACCACCCATCATCATTAGCCTCAGCAGTGGCTGCAGCCTTTATGTTTCCGGTTGAAAGCATACTTCAGCCTAATAAACAATGTGACATACTGTTTTTGATTCTTGAAATGGGGTTTTCAGAAACAGTTATTCAAGGAAGAAAAAAAAAACCCCTGCAAAATCAAAAACCACAGTACAGGAGAAGCACAAGAGTAAGACAATGTGTAGTATGTAGTCACAGGTCCTGATTGTGATCTCACTAAAACTGGTGTAAATCACAAATCAAAGGAGTATAAGGGTGATCAGAATCAGGCCCAGATGAAAACACTTATGGGGATTAGGAGCACAAGTCCCAATGAAAGTCAATTTGGGCTTGTCTACAAAGTGTGGCAATGTACTTCAGAGGGATGTAAATTTAAGAGCTCTCTAAAGTGCTCTAAGTGCACTGTGTAGACCCTGCTGACAAACAAAGCACATTTATGTAGTACTGCTTCAAATGGGTCTATACCAGCGCACACTAGGTACCTTTTAGAGTGCCTCAGCAGCGTCTACACATAGGGAAGTTAGAACACAACATTTTAGAGCCTCTACAATTTACAGCCCTCTAGTGTTCACTGCTGCACGGTGAAGAAAAGCCACTAGATGTTTTTAAAAATCTCACCCAAAGTCATCTGGTCCATCCTCCTGTCAGAGCAGGGTTGTTGTTCTCCAAAGTATATTTCCTAGTGCTTGGTCCAGTGCAATTTGAAATGACTCAAGCAATAGAATTTCCAGTAAAAATTATGGATGAATGCACAGGGGCTTTGACGTCAATCCATGAAAACACTTAAGCACATGCTTAGCTTTAAGCATGAAATCAGTGGGACTATTCCAGAGTCTCTGGGAAAGCTCCAACTGACTTCAGTGGGCTTTGGATCAGGCCTCAAGAGCTTAAAGTTAAGCATGTTCTCAGGTGCTTTGCTGGATCAGGGTCTTATCTTCAAGAATTAAGGATCTATATATGCAGTGAAACGTAAGGCTTCATCTCAGTAATTGTGAAATATAGTCTCCTATTTGAAACATTGAATTTTACTCTCCATTTTTGATATAAGCCTTTTAGACAGTCTATAGATTTTAAGCACAGTAGAACTTCACTGATTTGCACAAATGACTGGAAAACTTTTAAAATTAGTGAGTAAACCAACAAACACGATAAAAATATCAAAACACTTCATCACAGAAAGTATGTTTGGTAAATGCTTCATTTTAATTACAATAATACAAAATAAAGTTTTAGTAATTATAAGACCTCACATTAGAGTACTCTGATTTTGAACCATTGCTGAGAAGTAGGATGAGATTGATATTTTGAGGGGAGAATGACTGGAATTTCAAATTTGTGAGTAAGAATTAGTGAAGTTCCACTGCTTAACATTTTCAGTTTGCAAACTAAGGACATGAATCCTACAATTTACAACATGCAGGCTCACCAGGTCTGCCTGCTCATTATAAATTGAAGATCAGAGTCTGAATGTGGGGAGGGAGAGAGAGAAAGAGAGAGAGAGGATTTATCAATGGAATAGCATAACACACAAAAAGATCAAAAGTACTGGATACAAAATTGGACAAGAGGGCACATAATGACCCAATGTTCTCTGTACTTTCGGGTCCTAGAGTAGCATCAAAAGAAAAAATTAAAAGTCAGGTATGGGCAGTATTTCCTAACTGGAAACTTCATTTTTAGAAAACCCACAAGAGCATATCTCTCAACCAGCTGAAGTCCCAAGTATGATACAGTGACTCAGTATGGGTCATAAGACAAATACTAATGCAGAAACATTAAAATGATGTGGGGTTAATTTATTTAATTTTCTATTAACTATTTCATGATTCATCATGTCTGTTGTACATAATTTACAGTGATAAACGTGAGAAGTTAGAGTAGAAAGGATCAAACCCATTCTCCTGCAAGTGAAGGTTACTGTTCTCAGACTGAGGATGGATCGGATGTCAAACTGATACTGCACTTCATTTTATTCCAACCAGATCTGCACAGGATGTAGGTAAATTTGGATCCAAAATGGAGCTCTCATAATGAGAGAGAGTTGAGAGGTATGTCCAAGGGTAAAGAAAAGTGGAAAGCATTTATTGTTCTATTCCCATGTGGGAAACACACTTTTCACAGAAGCAAATATAGTACTGTTGCTTTTCGTAGGCACAGAAGTGTATTATACACATTCCCACACTGCACTTATGAAGGCTGAGCTTACCTTGTGATAAGATCAGCTTTCTAATCTTTTGCTAAATCGAGATCACAAAAGAGAAAGAGAGAGAGAGAGAGAAAGAGAGAGAGAACAAATTCACATTCCAATCCAGACATACCTGGTTTAAAAAATAAACAAAATCTTAAAACGATAAAATACAGGTTAAAAAATGTGTGGACTGTGAGATCATTTTCTGTCAGCCATCAGCTCACTTACACTGCTGTCGTGGTGGATATTGGATCAGCCACACAATCCAAAATCATAAATCAAATTAGACAAAGCAAATTCACATCATCATCCACAAATGAGCTCTAAACAGATGCAAGCAGTGTGTACAGACATGAATGATAAACAGAAGTTGTCCCTATAGTCCCTGCTTCAACACAGTTGTTCCTTGCCTTTCCAGTGTCAGACGATAGATGACTCCAAGTGGAAGTTGCTAAGCATGGCATAGGAAATACTTACTGTGGAAGCCTATATATGCTGACAAGCGGCTATGGTATCACCAGAGTTATTGCATGAGTGTAAAAGCACAGCTGTGCTTATCAAAATAACAGCTAACTGCAAAATCCTGAAATGCTCTTCTGGATTTATTTCTTACCATTTCTCCTACTCCTTTCCCCAACCCGTGATTTCACACTAAAAAGAATATGGGAATGTGCTTCCATGTAAAACTGGCCAGGTTAACTTTAGCTGTCTGTCGTTTCTCACACATCTGCACTTACTATTTCCTCAATTTGCTGCTAGGAAAACAGCAACCAGATGTGTAGTGAAAATAATTTCAAAATTCATTGAATGAAGAGATAACAATAAATTAATATGGTTAAAAAGCATGCTCTGAGACCCCCAAATGGACATATGCCTTCCTGAGGATGATCTGTGAAAAGATGCAACCCCACTGATGCTATGATAGGGCAAGATGCCTCCCTGATTCAATTCTCACTTACAGCAGTGGCAATCAGTAATCTAATTAATCTATGTACCAGCCCTTAATATCTGTCAGCTAAACGATGTGCAGAAATGTGTGGACAAGTTCTGGCACTCTGTTCAGCAGTGTCCCTTTTCCGCTGTCAGCAGTACTGTTGGCTTTTCCTAATATAATTACATTGACTTTTATTCAATTAAGTGCCATCCCTAGCTTAAAAAACCCTCTACTTTATCAATAGATTCAGGTGTAATGCAATAATAAAGATGAACTCATGGCAGTGCATTAGCTCTGCTGTTCATAACTTCGGAACATAAGTTCATTCATAGCAGTCGATTTCCATTATGCAACCACAGTTCAAAGAATTGATTATTTTACATTCATTTCTTAATCTATTTCACTTGTGTTTAATAATCCTCCTAAATATCATATGCAAAAACATTCCACTAAGGATGGGAGGAGCGCACTGAGGGGAAAATCCTGCATTCATTTGGACATTGTGGGTTTGAAATTTTGTGTTGAAACCAAAGCCATAGAGGTTAAAGCTCCATTAGAATTTGGAATATTCTGTATTGAAGTTGCCAGCCACTCAGATTGTCGCGGGTGAATAATTGGTGGCATAGGAAAGGGGAGAAAATGAGTTCACATTACACTGGGAGATGATTCTACATTCCTTCCTTTTCCTGTCCAGTGCATTAAGAACATGGCAGTGTGCTGCAAGATCCCAACTCAGGACAGCACTTAAGAAGGTGCTTGAGTGGTGTCCTGAATAGAGATGCTTTCCTGAATGAGGGCCTTAGTGTTTCCAGAGCTTCAATGGCAAAGAAAGTCTCGTGACCCGGATGTCTGTGTGTATGTTGCAGTGTGCATGTATGGGTGAGGACGGCTGAGGATACAGGACCTGAGACAGAAGGAAAGTATGAAAGCAGAGAGGAGAGCCGATAGGAAGAGAGGCCTTGAAGAAACTAGCAGCATAAAGAGGGAGAAGGCCTGGAAGCAGGAAGGCAGTAGTATTAATAGCTAAAAGAGAGTGGGGCTTGGAAGCAAAACTGAGCGTGTTGAAAGCCATGGTGAAGGGCATTTTACAAATTCGGAATGTAGTGTATGAGCACAGGCAGTGCTCTGAAAGTACAGAGCATAAACAGAAAGAGAGAGGAAGGAATAAGCAGAGCCCTAAAATTGTCATCATCACCTCCTGTCTTCAATAGTGCAACTTCTTCCTCTTTGGCTTCCTCGTCACCTATATCACCCCTCACAAAGAAGCTGCTGCTATTTTTATCTTCCTTACCTGCAACTCGGATCACATCACTACCCCTTGCAAATCCCTCCAGTGGGTCCACCCCTTGCACCACATCCAGTTCAGGCTTCTTATCCTGACCTTCAAGATCCTTCACAACTCTGCCCCCTCTGCTTATCTACTCTCGACTCTTAGCATGTTAACCTCTGCTTCTGCAACATGCAAGCCTTTGAGTGCCACCTGTTTGACCGATCCTCCCCAAAGTACCTGTGCTTTCTTCCACATCACGACACACTTTTACTACAATGTCTGCAAAAAAGTGAACCATATCCATTGGCTAGGCTGAAAGGAAGTTTGGGATAGTTAGTATTTATTTATGAAATTACATAACTAAAATAAATACAAATGGCAAATGTATGTGTGTATAGAAAAATCATATATAAATTGGACATAGCAGATTTGTCTCTCTCTCCTTTCATCATCTGTATGCTCCTTGACTTCTTAGATAGCTTTTCAGGGCAGGGACAATGTTTGCTCCTACATTTGTACAGCACCTACATCAGGACCTTTGGGTGTTGCTATAACATAAATATTAAACAAAAGGAATTAGAAAGCTAAAGATCTGAAGAGAGAAATACAAGGTCAAAGAGCATCACTAAAGGACGGATACCAACCAATCGTAGAGATTGGGTCTACCCAATCTCAGGCAAGGAGGAAGAATGAGAGGTTGTGGACCTGAGATTTTAAAAAACATTTCTATACTAAAAAGTGTACATGTATCTGCTTAGCTAATAGACATTTCCATTTTGAATATTTTTTCCTTGTAAAAAGGGATTCCCCCCCCAAAAAAAGTTGTACAATGCTGTTTACAGTAGCAAAAGTGTTTTACCAAAGTTCTAATCATTTTATGAAGCCTATAATGGCTCTAGTTTTTTGGGGTAATTAATATTCTTCTTCCATACAGCTATTCATGAATTAGTCATATGGTGGGCAGAAGAGTGTGGACAAATTCTCACCAGAGGGAAATTCTGCAGTCTAAACTCAACCATCTTAAGAATGAATCAGTACCACTAAAATGATGATGATGATGATTATGGTAAAGATGAAATCTGTGGCTGCGGACAGGCAGGGGGGTTATCAGACTTCCCAATTCACCTTTTCCCTGTCAGACTGGAAGTTCTGTGACAACCCTCAGCTGTATTGACTATGGACAGTTATCTTATATGACTGTGATGCCACTTGGGGTAATTTTTTCCTTTCATTCTGAAATTCAGTAAAATATTCTTCCATAAATAAAATGCACTGTATGTTCCACCCCACCTACTACTACCCAGCTTCACTTGCGAGAGATGGACTATGCATCAACAAAAGAAAGGGGATTATAAGTCTAAGAAATATGGTCAATTAAATGCACATGCCATTTATACTGCTCATAAATCCAGTCTGGTACTCTTCAGCAGTTCCTTTCAACACTTGCCAGTGAGTCTGATTCTGTTAATTTACTATCTATTTGTTGGCAAGAAAAATGTAATGACTGCTTTATTTTAGTTTATTTATATTTAGTATGAATGTTTTTTTTTTTTTTTAAGCAAGAGGGAATTAATAATATAGGAGGAAATTCACCTTTGTGTAGAGGCTTGATACAAAGCCTATGCACCACTTAGGTGCAATCTAGGGGTGCCCATCTGCACTGGGACAAAGTTCACCCTTAATGGACATTTGAAGGTTGGGGAGATTGGATTGTGCAGCTTGGAAAGTGAATGCTCTTTTTATCCAAAAACTAGGTATTGTGAAAAGCCACCACCTAACTTCTTCAATGGAATCAGATGTTGCTCAGTAGCTTGCAGCACTGGGCCTTGACTCTTTGCACAGCTTTGCTTTAAATTACTGTAAGTGATCCCGACATTAAGTAACGTGATAAAAAAATATTTGTAGAGTTATTACATTAAAACACAACATAAAAAAATCCCTCTTGCTTCCAGGCAATAGTACTAATCAATCACTTATAACTAGAAAGCGGCTAATATTTTATTATGAAACCTGAAACCATACAACATTCAGCCGACATGGGGTTTCATTACTCCACCAAAACTCAGCACAGATTTGTCAGAATGTTTGCTATGATTTGCAAACACTTCCTAGAAGCTAGAGATAGAAATGAACTACCTGGTCATCCAGACCTTTTTTTTTTTTTTTTTTTTTTTTTTTTTTTTGCCAGTGCTATTCAACCCATCTCCCCTGAGGACATGTTCCTATGCCTTGTCATCCAAGCACTGAGATTTCCACTATTCCTTTAGGGCAGAGGTTTTCAAACTCTGGGGCGCACCTCCTTCGGAATGTTGGGGGGGGCAAGCAGCGACGCCAGGCAGCTTGGGCTTCAGACCCATGCAGTGGGGCTTGGGGAGGGAGCACCAAGTCCACCCCCGACTAAGCTCTTTTTGTCTGGGTTGAGCACGGAGAGACAACCAAAGTTTTTATCTCAAATGGGGGACTCAGCTCAAAAAGTTTGAAAACCACTGCTCTAGGGAAACTTTTTCCCATAGCTGCCTACAGCTCACTAGAATGTTTTTTCTGTTATTCAGCTTAAATTTTACCTTTGTACCACCCCATTTGTCCTAGTTATAGTCCCTTAGCCCACCATAAATAATTCCTCTCTCTCTTTGTTGGTGTGAACAAATATGGGCCAAATTCCATGTGGATCCTCTCTTTGCCCCAGAGGTTATAAATGAAGATTTATGGTTTTGTTTAAAAATTGGCAATTTCACGTGATTTTGATCCCAAACAAGGCAATAAGTTGTAGCTTTGCCTGAATTTCACTTTCAGTTTCCATGTTTATTTGAGCCTGAAATGCAAAACAAAGCCCAGAATATGTGAACATATGCTAAGCCAATTTTTTCTTTCTCAAAATCTCTGAACACTGAAAATGCTGAGTTTCATACAGCTAAAATCAAAGCACGAGAAGTAAAAACTTGGCTAAACATAACAGTGTACATAGTTATGAGAGAAGTTCTTTGCCTTAACTCTGATGTTTCTTTAAGAAGGAAGTAGTAACCATTTCCCCCTATTTAGTTTAAAAACGAATGAGAAAATAGTTCCTAGAACTTAGTTAGTATTGGAATCTGGTTAAGAAATGATTTTTCCATTTGCAGTTCTAATTTTCCTACTCTCTAAGTTGCTCTTCAATACCATCTGGCTGTCCTACGTATAAAAAAAAATCCCTCCATCCATCCAAGCCAACATAACATAGGTCTGAAAGACACTAACATCGTGGCTCCATTGAAGTCAAAGGTAAAACTCCCAATTAACTTCAATGGGGCCAGGATTTCACACAAATGTTTTCAGTTTTAAGCAGATTCTGTTTTCTTCTTATCTGATCGTGCTTAATGTGCCTTGGGTTTGGGTTTGATTTGTTTTGAAATAATGGCAATTTTAATATGAGCAGCCCGGGCAATAACATTGATTCTTGAGGCTTTAAATTGCATAGAATCTGAAAATATTAACCTTTCATAGGATGAAAATCCAAAAGGTAAAATACAGTTCAGCACCTATTAAAAAAAAAAAGTAAAGAAGTGCTTATTAAATGCAGGAAATGAAGGACAAGCAAGTTCTCGCAAATTAAAGATGTGGAACCCAGTCATTTCAATCCCTTTCAATATGAAACAAATCATTCACACTGGTCACGAAGACAGCTCCCGCTACACTCAAATTATTCACTTGAAGATAAGCTCCCACCAAACTCTTTAGGGGTTTAACTAATTTACTGCACAGATACGGCACGTCTGTTGTAATAACAGGTAGGATGTATTGGGGTCGACCATTTATCAGAATTAGACTTCTTTTCTCAATTCGCAGTGAATTATGCTGCCTACACTGCTCCTCTTTCTCAGAGCTTGCCATCCCCTTACGGCCCCTAATGTGGCAGGCAAACAAAATTGACAGTCTCATCTTGTCAACAAGGGGTGATTCTCCTGAGAAGCCATTTAACTTTGCAGAGGAAGCAATGTATTAATGTGCCTGTCCCAGGAATGTTAATCATCTTCAAGCTCCCCATAACTTTGACATGAACGAAATCACCAAATTTGTTTACTAAATGAATCGTAATATGCTAATAAGAGAGCATGACATATATGGTAAAGCCAAACAGATGGTTTGTTTACTCCGATTTGCAACTTTATAAATGTTGTAACTCTGAAGATGTTAGTGAGAATTATTGGTTTGTTGGCAGAGGCAAACATGCCTTTTGCATACTTAATCCAGAGTTAGAGTCAAAAAACAATTTGTCATCACTGTGGAATGCATAAAAAATGTTAATGTTCAGATGGTATTTTGGAAGGCAGGATGGCTGACTATGTGAGTGGATGCTCAGGTTAAATATGGAATTGATATCTGACTCCAATGTTTTCTCCCCATACCATGTTTTAGTAAAATCTGACAGGTTTGGGATTCTTGAAAGGCCCAATAACTCAGTACATACCTGTTGAGGTGTTAGTGAGACGATCCTTACGGAAGGAACAGAATTACATTTTCACAACAGCTGTGTGTGCTCAGAAGCATCAAGGTCATGTCGCACTCTTAATATATTACTATTGTTGCCCATTAAAGATCAAAAGATATTACAAATGAAAAGCATAACCACTGGAGTATTTGCCAGAGTTACTCAGAAATGATATAAGTTCATTGTAACACTTCAACCTCACACTTTATTTGCCAGCTGCCTGGAAGCAGAGTCTCATTACAAAATAGCCAGCACTCTTGTCTAATATCTGGAAGTGAAGAAAGTTTACAGTAAAAAGATTTATCTCACAAAACGTTTCCAAAATGAGCTAACTAATTATAAAAATGTTACACAGCCAGAATTTAACCTCATTTGGAGCATAAGCTTTCAACATGAGTTGTGGGTGCTCAGCACTAGTTAGAATCAGGCCATTTGTCCTAGACTGCTACTAAAATCTACCTGAGCCTTAAGGTGAAATTCATCCCAATGCAGAGCATGCCCCACAAGGTCCTATACACCACATATCCACTTACCACATGTTTTACGTGGTGCTTAGGGTTTTGTGCTGGCCCTCTGCGCAGAATTTCACCCTTAAAGAATACAGATTTCCTGTAGGAATTTGTTGTTCAAATGATACAGGAATTGACGTTTATTTTTAAAATCATATCTTTGGAAATATTATATGATCCAAGGTTCATAATTAGTCATTTTTTTCTTTACCACAGCAGGCAAAATTCAATGGGTTTGAAGGAATTTGTGCAAACAGTCTCTTCTGCTTGACATCTCCCCCATGAATTCCACTTTGAATTTCAGGTTTGAGTGAATGCAAAATCTCATAGTGAAACTCAGTCTTTCCTGAAACCAAAATATATACATTTGTCAAGATGTTGGTGCAACGCAACACATTAGATCAGATTTACTTGGAAGGTTCACAAGCCTTTCAGTGATTTTATTCTGTTGTTCTTTCATTCTATTATCTTCAGTGCAGAGCCAATCTTCATGCGCTATTCACCCTGCTTTGGTTATCTAAAAATGCTGGATTTATTTATATAGAACCAGAAGAGATATATAACAAAATACTATGTGGGATTTCAACAGGGCTTTCCTATTAGTAATTTTACATTACTGAATAAAGTACAACTTTCAGGTCAACTGATAGCTGATTATCCTAAACAATCATACCAACTCTCTCCACTCAAACCCCAACTCCTCAGCAATGCCAATCCTCTGAGACTGTTCCATACATACCATTGTCAGTGGTTATTAAATTCTCAACTTTTTACCAAGCCACGGGAGACCATGCAAAGAGATCTAAGGGAAGTATGAGTTCAGTTTGCTGTCCAAGGATTATTTTGGAGCAAGACACATTAGCAGCCATCCCAGCCTGGCGCTTATATCTCATTTGAAACATCTACTCATTCCTGACCAACAAAGAAAATTTCAATAAAGTACTTTTACTGGTTTAACAGCAGTGAGCTCTTGGGATTGTCAAAGTGCTCAGTCTTCTCCGAGGAGAGAAGGAATCAGCAGCTCAAATATAATTAACCTTCCATTCCCAATGCAAACTGCCACGCATAGGAGCTCTGCAGTCTATTAGTGAAGTTATAACGGCCAACAGGCAGAGGCAAAATTGGTCAAAAAGTTGGCTGCTGCTGTCATATTTTTAGAATTATGATTAATGACACTAATAATGTGGATGATTACTGATATGTGTATCTCCTGCAGTTTATCATATTGCACTGGCTGCCTACGTCCACAATAAACATGATGCTATCATTTACCTCTTTATTGAAGGCAATCCTTCTCTTGAAGGAGCACATTCTAATTACTTTGTAATGTTTTATGTCTTAAACATTTTGCAGCTCTGGACCTTGCCAACTGCTTCATGTCTGCCATTGATTAATTACAGAATATTTAATCAAAATTTAGAACCTAATGCAGTCGTTTATGAGCATGCTGCAGTGCCAAGGTAGTTAGGCTCCTGTCCCAAGTTTGGAGAGTGGTGGGTTCAAAATGAAATCCCAGAAATGTTCCAGGTGCCAAAGAGGTTTTTTTTTTACCTTAGATGTTTTGAGTGTGCCAGTCCTACCACTGTTGACAAATGGAAGGTTATCTACCTAGCTGGTAGGATTTTTTGTTTGTTCTGATTGCCTTTTTTTTTAAATGCCTTGATTTTTCCCTTTATGCCTCCACTGCAAGCTTTCCTTGCGGCAAGAGCCCTTGCAAATGCCAGTCAAGAGAGCGTAGTTTTGAAGTGGTTAAACAAGTGAAAAATAATTTGCAGGGACAAATACATAAGTTTTTTTTTAATGTGGATTTTTATGGTACTGTCATACAACCATTCACCGTTGAAGTTAAGTGTTTTTTTAATACCATTACTGAACTGCTGAAATGGATGCTAATATAGCTTGGAGTGCTAATGTCAAGTCCTGGTAATAAAAAAGACAGACTGCTGAATGAAATAATTTCAAGTAAAAAATAGAACAAAAGTGCTCTCGCTCTCGCTTTCCACTTTTATTGAATTGGGACTGACTGAGCCAATTGCTTTAGAAGTCTGTAAAACACAATTACTAGTGAGCTGACTGACCCAGCAGTGCCCCCTCTGTGACAGAAGGACTAAAAAGGCTGCAGAATTAGTGCTGCTCCCATATCTGGCTATCAGACCTGAGAGACTTACTATTGAGGATCTACTGTCCTCTATGGCAGCACCTGCATCAGCTACATGCATCTGGTTCTGAGATCAAGGGCCCATCTTACCTTGTCACGGTAGACCTGATTTCTCTCCCTCTTCATTGTATTTTTAATACAACGTATATACACTGTATATCTATCAATACAACTATAGACATATAGTTTTTTGTTTTTACATGTTATGTGCCAGATACAAAGGCAATAGTTAAGATTTATGGGCAGCAAAATTAACTGTCTTCCATTTGTATTTTCAACCGTAAACAGACAACGTTTAATTGTTTTTTATTTTGGCATAGCAAAGAAAAGGTGAGAGATAGAGAGAGAGAGAGAGAGAGAAATGTACTGAATTGAAAGTGGGCAAAATTTTTTCTTTATTACTAAAGTAAGTAATAAAGTTTGTAAAATACTTAGTCAAGATCACTAATGCTTTAAAAGTACCAGCTTTTTACCAGGAATTTACAATTTGTGTTTTAGGTCATACAGTTTGGCATGGGGATGGAATTTAGGATTTTGTTTGTTGCTGGATGAAAACAAAATGACATTAAAAAAATAATCATTTCCTCAACCCAGTTCCACCTCTTATCTCTCGCCCCCTCCATCCCAAATGCTTTATATACATATACACCAAAGTCCTTTTTTATTCATAGCGTACATTTTTGGCAAACACAAAACTCTTTCATTTCTCTTCCATGTCCATTTATATGAAGCTTGTAGGTGCCTTATGGCAAAAATGTTAAATTATTTCTTAGGCAGTATCTTTAAGGAATGCTTTTTAGGGCAAGCTTAAATATGAAATGAGCTCTTAATTAAAAAAAAAAAAAAAACTTTCTTAGCACAAGGCAAAGTGCTCATGTAAAAGATGATGCCGGGAACTAGGAGGCACAAGTTAAAGCTCTAGGATTTCATTAGAGGACATACTGGATTCAGAACTTACGGCAACTAATACACAGATCATGATTAAAATGTCAACATACACACCGTTACCGTCACCACACAATGGTATCTGTGATACCACAACATTACCTGGCATCCATAGATCCTGGTGTGGTCACTATTGTGTAAAGGTTGACTTTTTAATTGTTGCTACTGTATGTGAACATACATTTGGTGGTCTTCAGACTAGTTCCCAATGGACATTGGGGACCCATGTCACAAACACTCCACATAATTTGGCACAGTAGGGAATCTTTATTGAAGAGAAGCTCAGGATTGAAAAAGATGTAGGTCAGGATTAAGGATTAAGTTTTTTTTTTTTTTGGCAACTTGCATTTACGCTGCATATTCTTCCCTTGACAGAGTCATACATGTAATTTTCATAGACAATTATGAGAGTTAAACATGTAGAGCAGAGCAGGACAGGGCCAGCCCTAGACCAAATGGTGCCCCAGGTGAGGAATGTCTTCGACGCCCCCTCCATTTGTTAAACATTTGAATACATTATCTTTTATTGCATTTGTAGCCCATATCATGACTTCGATGCATGAATGCATACATGATTTCTCCCTGTCATAGAAGACAATACATTTCCCTTTTATGGCTAACAACAAAAACAGCACCCCAAGTCCAGCGCCCCTCCAAGCCTGGCACCTCAGGCAGTCACCTGGATCGCCTGTCCCTAAATCCGGCCCTGCATCAGGGGAAAATATTCCTCCATACATGCCATGTTCCAGTCAGTGCTTTTACTGACTTAATTATGTTTACCACCTTTCTTAATGCTTGTGGGTCAGTGAATATTTAGATAGACTTTGCAGGTCACTGAAAAGTCCTGGATTTACTTTTGCCGGTTGACACAACAATATAAAATCCTGTGTTATGTGGGGCAAGTTTAGAAGATGTAAGCTTTACCTTCATTTTCAAACTACTACAACACCAATAAAATGATGGTAATAGATGTCGATACAATTCATGACAGGGTGAAAAAGAGAAAGAACTTCCTCCACAACACACCTGATCCTGCAACCCTTACTCAAGTAAGCAGCCTGGTGTTACATTAGGGCTTCTCATGTGAGTAGGACTGGGCTTGCTTTTATCCCCCCCTTCTTTCACTTCATCCTCTGCAATAAAAATGAGCTGCTACACAGTAGCTGGTAGATCACTCATATAAAAGTTAATTCACTCTGTCCTTCATTCTGTCTTCCTTACTTGGACTGATTATATCATACTCTGCATATAGTCCCACTGACATCAGTGGAACTACCCACAGAAAAAGTTACTACTCAACATAAGGGTCACAGAAATCATTTCTTTACAACCCAGGCTCTCTTGTGAAAGAAAGACTTGTTGACAAGCACATTTTAGTGACTTCCTAAGGAAACCTACTGGTTCATAGAATTGTACAATATATCCACATATTCTTTTTAAAACTACGAATTCCTGTACCAACAGCAAAAGTGTAAACATGTTCCGATTTGAAAGATAATATAGCAAAAACCTGTTTTGATTGTCTGGTGACATACAGTTAATCAAATAGATGTCTTAAAATGTTCTCTTCTTGTTATTAGTGAAGGGAAACAAGCTAGATCTGACAGCTAATGACATTAGGGGAAATATATTAATAGTCACCATAAACTAGTGTTGAGTACCTTCTGGGAGCGATCTGCTCCTCAAATCGCGTGCATTTCTTGAAAAGCAGTTTCTAAAAAGTTTTTTGTCTAAGTTTCCAAACATAGCGGGATGATGAAAAAATGGATGCTTTTGTGTTGAGGAGGTGATAACAGGAGGCAGGTAGCATGTTTTTCACATCTTCACCTCTGTTGATAATGTATGCAGTGGCTCATCAGAGGTATCTGATGTTAATTTATTCAAGCACACCTGTACAGGGCTGGAAGTCAGGTAAGCAGATGAGCAAAAAGTAGATGTCTCTGCTTTTTCAATACAGCTACCCAGAGGCCTATATGCACACAAATTTAGTTCTGGAGATGTCAGCAGGTTTTAATAAACCAAATACAGATGTCTTACTCCATACAAATCAAGGAGTTTACATGTTTAAATCTGGACTGATTTAACTAGCAATCAAATGGCAGGATCACACTTGGCACCAATAGTTGCCTCATATTTATTTATAAGTAACCCTAAGCAAATATTATTTTGTTTTAAAATTTATTCATGGGCTGAATCACCTTTCCCACCTTGCAGAACACACACACATGCTCACTTTCTGAGAAAATTTAAAGACAAACCTGAACAATTAATATTCTTACTTTAGTCAAAGAAAGGAAAAAAGGGAAAGTTTTGTCTTTGTAACTCTAAACAGGTATGCAGGAAATACATTTATTTTTCATATAATTAGGGCATGGAAAATGGGGCAACATGTCCTTATTAACACAGCATTCCAACCTAGTCCTAAGTAATGGAGATTTTTAAATTGATAGTACCAATATAAAATAGATTTTAACTTATTAAAATGCAACAGAGCTGATAAGTAGTAGAACAGGTGTTTCTTTTCACTGAAATACTGACATTAGTTTACCATTAAGACCTGGTCAGAAATGGCACCTCCGATTTCACAGGTATTGAATCTGAACCCAAGCCTTCTTTAGCTCTACGCTCCTAGGTGAGGGATGGGAGCTGAGTTAACTCAACTACAATATCTTTTCTCTTCACTCTCTCCCACCCCATCTGCCTACCTTCTCACTTCCTCTCCAGCTGATTACTAACAAATGACTCCCCCTGCCCCACCCAAGAAACTTTGGAATGTCCCTGTCTTCACTGAGCTGGAAAATACCCTCTTTCTATCTGCCTGCCCTCACCTTGGCCTGGTCTATGGCACAAAAGAGCTTATTGAGTTGCTGGCTCCAGAGTACTGGCTCTGAGGAGCAGCCCACCCATTCCAGCTTACTTTGTGAGGCAGGGGCAGTACCCAGTTTAAGCAAGACCAAGAGGGAGGCTGGGAGTGGAAAAGCAGGGCCAGGAGGGACTTACTCTGTGAAGACCCCATCACTAGGGTGACCAGATAGCAAGTGCGAAAAATTGGGATGGGGTGGGGGAATAATAGATGCCTATATAAGAAAAAGCCCCAAATATTGGGACTATCCTTATAAAATCAGGACATTTGGTCACCTTACCCATCACAAACCTTTCCTTCGTCACAGGCCAGCCCTCCTCCTCCTCTGCTGGCTATTCACTCCAGGATGATTCCCTTTACAGAAACAACAGTCTCAACTAAAACTTCTCCCTTTCTTCCACCCAGATGCACAAACTGTACCCGGGCCCACATTCAAGCCTATTTTTCAGGCAGCTGTCCAGCATATCCTCCTCCCATTTCTCCATCTTCTTGACCACTTCCCTAGAAAGAGATGTTTTCCTGTCCCCAGGCAGACCTCTACTCTTGCTCCTGTCTGACACCACCACCTTGGGCATGATTTCTCTTATCTTTCACTCTTTGTTGCTTTCCTGCAAGAAGGCATACCTTATAAGGCTCCACAAGTAGAAGAACTGAAGTGTCAAAAATGCCTGAGCTGGTGAGAGCAGAAACAGTAAATGATTCTGAGAACAATGGGACTGAAAAGAAAGAATGAACAAAAGAAAGATAGAAAGAATGAATGCACTGTTCCCTTTGGGAAAGAGATCAAAGTTAAAGATATAGATAGGGAAGCTTGTAGATTTCATAAACACTTCTAGTAAGGGGTGGGAAAGGTGATGAATAGAAAATTAGTTAAAAAAAGAATCCAGACACTGTGGGGCTCAAATCATAAAAAGCAACTTCTTATGAATTTTAGAAGGGATAACAGAACCCTGTGGAGACTTCTGATAATAACTATAGGGTTTTTGTCCCTTCTTTTGTCTGCAATATCTTGAAAAATTAGGGGATGCATGTGTGGGGTAGATTCCATGTCAGTCTATCCCTCTCAGTCTTCTGTTCGCCTTCATCTGATTTTAGAACATATGGATAGCCATACTGTGTCAGACCCAGTAATTTTAATATAGTACATCCCTGCATGTAAATACATCTCAGGAGATATCCAAAACTTTCAGATAAAAGGGTATTTGAATGGTAGGGAAGCTGACCAACTGCCTTAGGTAACTAAGGCTGCACTCTGGACCTCCATCCCTTGAAGGTCAGTTTTAAAAGGGCCATACTCTGGGTCACTAACCGGAGCATCAGGGGAGTTTTCTGGGCACACACTAAGCCTGGGGAACATAACCAAGTTTAGATTAACCAGAGTTGGGTTGTACACGGTTATACATTGTACCAGATGCCATTGTAAGAAAAAAAAAAAAGATCAACCAAAACGATTTATCACCTTATTAAACTCAACCATCTTCATGGCTTGTTTTATTTTTAAAAAAATTTATAGAAAACATTTAAATAAGGAAACCTCATTAAATCCTGCAAGCCACATCGTGATGGGAAGGGTCCCAAAGTTTTTAGAAGGTGGCATTAGAAATGCCTTTTTAATTTGTAAGGACAGCAAAGAACTTTTGGATTCATCTGGATAGTCAAAAATATTCAGTAATTCAATAATCAAAATGTGAAGACTTATTGCTACATACACCTGCCCAAATAACTGTCACATCAGAACATGACAAGTATGTCCAGGCTCACTTGCTATGCACATTAGCTGGATATTTCTTGTTTCTGGTACAGCAATTAAAAGTGAAATGGTTATAATTAGGTTTTAAAATTAATAGTCCATTAAGGTGACTGGAAGAAGTTCTCACTTCTCAATGTTATTGCTTTCGTTATTTGGCAGCAAAGCCAATAAGACACCATAGATTAGTTTACACCTTTGAGGCTCTGTCTGAAACCCAAAAGGCTAGAAACTTAATGATCTAGGCTTTTTTCCCTTTAAATAAAAAAGATTCTTTAAAAATCAGCAAAAAATCCTTGGGTAGGCTACGTGGCTTGGAGAAAATAAGACTCTCCCTTCAACTCAATCCTGAATAAAACAATTTTTTTTGAAGATTAAATAAAAAGAATGTCTGATTCATTCTCATATCCCCTCCTTTTGCACACACTTTCTTTTCTGTGCACTTCTAGACTTCCTAGTCCTGGACAAGACCAGACATGGAATTGCTGAAATACAGTGAACAATAAAGATGGTTTCTTATGATATTTCCTGACCAAATGTCTGCAAGAATTATCAGAAATCTTGTGAGAGTTCCTGGTTTCTGTAAGATTTTTCCAGACAAATTCTGCAGACCCGAAAATTTTGGTGAGTCTCAAAAAGTATCAGACTTGAAGGCCATCCAAATTGTACGTAGCCTTTAAACCTTTTCAAGTACACTATCACTACCTGAAATCCTCAGAACCTGTGGATTTCTGTTGTCCCAAGTTATCAGGAAGACTCTCACATAACTGAAACATATTTTGAACACTATTTGTGAGGTGAAACTGGAAAGATGTTCCCATGCCTAGTACAACCCAAACTCATATGTAAATAATAATTTTATCTTTAAGAAAGCAGTCTGCATTTTAAGTTTATGAATCATATATTTCACTTTTATGGCTTGCTTTCAATAAGCTAAATCAAAATATCCTATATAGTTCATGAAATACTTTCAAACTGTGCCCTGTCTTTAAATGTTCAGTTCTCATAAATACTTTACACATGTCATCATGATGGTCTTTTTCTCCTAATATATGTTCACTGAACTAACTTCTTTATTATTAGCATAATCTATCAAGTTAACTGTTTCCTGATGAAATTTAACATTCCAAATAACATTCCAAATCCTAAACTAGCCACTTCTCTTTTTGCACACTGAATACAAAACGGGTTTACTTAGCACATGACTGACATTTTATAACTCACTTGAGAAAACACATAGACTGAGCCACATTCTGCACTAACAAATCCTCTGCAATCCCATCAACTTTAAGGACACAATGTGTGGTATAAGTCAGCACAGGATTTCACTTACTGAGGCCCTGATTCTGCTGGACCCTTATGTCCAGCTCCACTGAGGCAAACAGGTCTCCACAAGGGTGGATGGACTGGCAAGACAGTGGCCTTAATTTAGTTTTAGGTGTTTGATTTTAATTGATCTCATCTCACTGGTGAAACAAATTTTCTAGTTTAGTCTACTCTATTTACTGTTTTTTCTAATTTGTGTTCACATTTTCTATTTAGTGGATCTCAGAACGGACATGCTGAAGCTAGACTCTCCAGAAAAATTGAGATTTGGCTTCCTAACCTTCTTCACACTAAATTGCTTTTATTTTATATTATACCCTGTATCCAGTTGCAAACCCCAGCAATTTCCACGGAACAAGATACAGGAAATGTGTGTGAAATGTTTAGCTGAGTTCAATTTCCTTCCTCTCTCTCTCTCTCTGCTGAATTTTTACTCCCTAATGAAAAATATTAAACAAACAAACAAACAAGCTCAAGTAATGAATCACTCTCACCATCACAACACGAACCCAATGCTGTGAACCTATAAGGGATATTTCATTGTGTAACAATATATTCATCATCATGAATAAGAGCTTGTTTTCCCACGTATGGAATAACTGTGTTATCCTACCACAGACCACCTTGACCAATTCCATTTATATTACAATTTTCTTTAGGAATTAAAAAAAATATTTAAAAAAAGGCCAAAGAGGTTTAGGACCAGCTGCTTCTGTTTAAGCCCAACTGTTTCAGTACTGATGCAGCATCACTACAGTGTGATGTCATCTGAAGGCCCAGCAGAACATACCCTTAAAAATAAGTAGGGGTCTAGTCTCCCCTTTCTGCATGTACATTACCGCATCAGAGTGAATGGGAGTTACTCACAGTCAGAGAAGAAAATAAAGCTGGACGGAATGGTTATATTAGGGGGAAAAAATACAGGTTTCCCCATGGAAAGAGAGAACCATTTCGCTAATGTTAACATTTAATTGTGTTTCTTATAATTGTTTATAAGGCAGAATGAATATCCATCAATGATTCCTATTCATTTGTACTTAAGCCTACAGAGATGGGGATTATTCTTGTATCCTATTGCTATGGTTCTTTCCCTCCATCCATTTCTGTTTCTATGTATCGATGTGTATGTGTGAAGATATTTCTTGTATGTGTTGTATATAATTATTATATATTTAATAGAAGCTTTCCTTGATTGGAAAGCTGTAGGGAGAAAAAGCTGAATGTATAAAAGCTGCAGCTTATATACAAAAGTGTATATACAACACACACACACACACACACACACACACACACACACACACACGAATGACATTATCTAGCCGATCACATAAGACAATGACATAGTATATACTATTCTGAATGTCAAACAATGAAAACCTAAAGTGATAACACCCCCTCAATGCCACGGGGGCATGACTGTCACTAGTCATTACTGTGTGTCTCCTCTCTATTTCTTCATCTACCTAAAACTGGATTTTCTTATGTAATTTGACACACTTAATAATGTAGAAAATCAATTAATATTTACTGACCTGTCTCTGCTTCTCCGTGACGGGAAGGCAGCGTTACAGCCAGCCACTGTGCAGACATGCATCTCTTTTAAATGAACATTCCTGTAGTGAAGCTTCACACTATAGGAGCTTTTGAAACTCTTCTTGCAGACATAGCAGATCTTGGGATCTGGGCTGGAACACAGGTCCCCTTCTGGGGAGAACTTTTGAGGACTGTTGTAATTGAATGTTGAAGTGAAACTTTCGTGAAGGGCAGCCATACTGGCACTGCCCCCATTATACAGTCCATATTGGCTCATGTAAAACATATCATAGGTAGGGTCTGTAAACTCTTCCTTCACCTTAATTACATCCCGGTGAGAAGATTCATTGTGATTTTCATCTGGCATCTCACTGTTCATCATAGACTGTTCTTTAGATTCATGGATGCGTTCATCACCTTCCATGGATTCCTCGCACAATTTTGGCTCTGAGGTTTCTGACTCGTTTTCATAGTCTCTCTCGTGCTCTTGGTCTTCTGAGGTCATGCTGTCCGCCCTTCTTATCTCTGTCCTGGAAATGCATCTGATTCTACCATTTTTAGAAAAGTCTTTCACAGACAATCCTGGGCTCATTTCCTCCTGCGAATGGCAGTGATTGTCATGACCAATATCATTAGCCATCGTGCTGTTGTCATTAACCTCATCATCTTCATCGTCAAACTCATCAGCAGTATCAATAACTTCCTTTTCTATTTTAACTGGCATGCTTGACTTCCTTGGTTTCTTCTTAGGGGCAAGGTCAGCATTAGGCTCATGGGTAGGCATCACCATCACAGGTAACGATGACTCTGAAGGAAGAGGAGGATGCTGTTCCACTGAACCACCTGTTGGTATGATGGGACTGGTGGGTAATGAGGTTGGAGGACTCACCATCTCTCCAGGAGTAAGTAAACTTCTGTAAAAAGGAGGAACAGGTTGGACAGTCTTTAAAGCTGGAAACACCAGCTGGCTAGAAAGAGGGTTCTGTAGTACAGGGTCTAGCGGGGGAGTAGTAAAACCCATTGGAGGCCGACCAGGGCTTGTTAAGGTAAGACTGGATTTTGTACTTGCTATGACAGGGGTGGCAGCTCCTGATGTAGCACGGATTAGATCTTTGTCTCGGTTGTTCCTTAGCATAGGCATGTGAAGGCGGGGGTTAGGGTTAGCACTGTGACGATTGCGACTTCTAAGAGAGCTGAAGACCATGTTGCAGCCTTCAATCGTGCACCGGTGTTTGATTTTAAGATGAACTGCATTGTAGTGGATTTTGAGAGTACCTTTGTCATAGAACGTTTTACCACATGCATTGCAGAACACTCTCCCTTTTCTTGATGCTGATCCCATTCTTCTGATTCTGTGAATCCTGAATGAGCTTTTTGTGTGCTCAGTTTTGGACAAATCATTGATGGGTGTAGATGTTTGAACGGGAGACACACAGGCTGGCTCAGTTTTGGGTTCTACATTTGTGATGCTGGTCAAAGCATTCCTGCTGGATGTCTGCTCATTCTTGAAAGGAGTGGGGGAAACTTCAGATTCACTGCTTTCATTATATTCATTTTGGGTAGAAAGGCTTGGCTCACGCAGCCTCAGAGCCGGCTGTTCCAGCAGGAGGCCATTTGGAGGCAGCCCCAGCAATGGAGCAGAGACGGGATTTATGTACTGGAATGGAAGCAGAAACGCAAGGCTGTTAGGGATGTTTTCAAAGTGATGAATGCTGGAAGGGTTGCTGTTCTCCAGGTGAGCAAGGAGACTTGGGCTCCTAGTGCGATTATTGCTTTCAATAAAAGTCCTTATATCTGAATCTGTCTTTGAAGATGGCACAGCCACTGCCTGCCCTTCCTTTTCTTGAATTGCCATCAGCTCCACGATGGATTTGGTTTCTCCAAATCTCAGAAACTGCTGAAGGGTAATAATCTCTTCTTCCCTGGACATGATGGCCCAGCGGTCCAGCACCTTGCCTGCAGCATCCTAGAGGCCATATCAAAGAAACAACAAAGACAAACACAAAGAAAAAAAACTTATTGATTCTGCATAATTATTGAATTCGATAGAAGGTGCTCTGCTGCCTGTACATGAAACACTAAGCTCAGAAAACAACATGCAAACAGTGTTAATAGAAGTCCATCCACAAAGCAAACTTTTCTGCCATGCAAATGTAGTAATTAGAGTCACAGTTAGAGAAACAGATTGAGTTTAATAATGTCAAAGCAAACAAAATGTAGACTACTGGGGCTCTGTGATCTAAAATGCCTTCAATACTGCTATTATAACAATTTGATCTATGTACTATGCAACGGTTTTGCATACATTAGTTTAAGACGTGAATTCTTGCTGTGCAGGCCACTGTAAATACAGAAAACTGTACCCTAATCCTTACAAAATGGTGACACTATAGGAAAGAATGAAATAAATGCATTTGATAGAATTACCTCTTAAATGTAAGTAGACATAAGACTGAATTCAATTAGGAGCAATCTTGTAAAATGCATCTCAAGGAGTTTGAACCAAGACAACTAAAAAGTAGCATAAAAATATTAACAACCTACATTTTTCCACAAGAGCAATATATAAAATTGCATTTATTGCCAACGCACATCAAAAGGCTGAAACTGGGGGGAGGAAAGGAAACACTGCTTTTGAGTGTTACTGAACTTTACTGGCAATTGATTGCAAACTTCTAACCTGGATTTGATTTACACTTAAAATATAACTTTTTTACAGTCTTCTTATAAATGACAGTTACAAATATTTAAAAAGTAAACATTTGATGGATGTGGATAACATAAATGTATAAAAATGTTGTCTCTTAACATTGCCTTCTGATAGCAAGGGAAAAGTCCAGAGAGAATACACATCAGTAATCAGTAGACTATCTGTTGTTAAATATACATTAAAAAGCATTTCACACTTTCATTTTTGCTAGTAAGTATGAGATTTGCCTGAAGGTAGAACTTAAAAATTCTGCACTGTAATGTCAGGCAATCCATTCCAGCATGTATTGATAAAAATGTATTAAAATACTTATATAATGAATACATTTTATCAACATCTCCCCCATTGGGCTAATGCTGGACATGTCACCACCTCTGTAGCTACCAACAAACCCTGTCCCATGACCATCAAGCAGAGATGCTCCAGTGTCTACTGCATAGAACTGCCAGATACCTCTGCATGGAACTCCTGAGTGCTGTCTTTTTTTTTTTTTTTAACTTGGATCCCAGATTTAGAGCCCTGTCTAAACATTTAGGAGTACCCTATGCAGCAAAAATCATCAGAAGTGGTTTGAGTAGAAAAACAGTGTATTTATATGAAAATAATTTTCCACATTACAGTAATGATTCTAGGTTTTTTCATGTTAATTTTATAGCACTGTAAATCACAATTTTCTCAAATGATGAAACATACATGTAAAACTCCAGCTAGGACTCGTTTTGCTTATTTTAGCTCCGATTTATCTCAAATCATAGGATGCAAAGCTAATGAAATGAGTTAATGTCACTTATGTTGCAATATCTTAGATGTGGCTATAGAGCCACTAACAAGATTCATAGTACCAGGTATGAATGATATTCACACAATCCAATCTAACAGGAATGTAATTAATCCATGATAGAACTAAAACGATGGGGAAAACCTTAAATTGGCCTTAATCCTGCAAGTTGATCCATGTAGGCAGATCACTGCCATGTGGAGCCTTCATCAATGGGGATCTGTGCAGATTAAGGGCCCTCCTTGTGAAGAGCTGCTTGCAAGATAAGGCTATAATTTGTTGGTTTGGTTCAATAAGCAACCAAAGCTTTGAATACTTTTCCTAACATAGTAAGGGCTTCTTTAACTCCTATAGCCTTATAATTCCACCTGTCCTGCTGGAAGGGAATGCCTGTTTTACAGGAACTCAGTGTGATTCAATGCAATTTATCCAAAATGGCAGGAAGTCCTTGGGACTGGGATTACACTTTCCTTCCTTCCAAATTCCAAACTGGTTATTTTTTGATTATTTTCCCTGCATATGTTTCAAAAGGTTCCTTATTTCTCTATTCAATTCCACCACAACCTCTACTAGGCCTGCCCTTCATGCCATAATGATTCTACATTTGTAAATACCAGTATCTCACCTGGACCCTAAAATGGCCTCACAGTTCAAATTTTGAGCCCTCCCCTCCCCACTTCCCCAACAGCTTTTACCTGAGTCAGAGTTTAAATAGAGGGGAATGGTCTCAACTCATATTGTTTGGAGGCAGGATCTGAGAGTTCCTGAGCCCAGATTTCCAGAGAGAGTCTGGAACTGTCTGAATGCTGCCAACTGTGGGTGTTTGTAATGCACTATTGATAGCAATACATCCAGAGGCTTGTGTAGTAGGAAATGTCTATTTTATAAATGTGGATAGATACATAAATAAAGAAATGAGATTTGGATTGTGCCGTTTGCATCCGAACAAGCCATAAGCCTGGAAAACAACGGGCTTCTCGGTTGTGAAGCCCATAGAAACCAGGAGACTTGGTGGAATTGAGTTTTATGGCACATGTTCTAGTATTTTGTCCCGCCTGGGCTGAAATGTCCCATGTGATGGGGCTTCCACCACTTCCCTTTGGAGGTAATTCTGCAATTTAATACATATCCTCTCTAAAAGAAGTTTTCCTAACACTTTGCCTAAATTGTCCCTCTCTCAATGCTAAAATGTAACACTTATGTATACTCTTACAGTATCTGTTATAGGATTTTTTAGAGTTGTGGGGAGGACAATGAAACATTGGAGGCCAGATCCTCAGGCTCGGCTACAGTGCCAATGAGCTCTTAAACAAGCAGTTGAGGATTTGATTGGCATTGGGTTATCCTCAACTGGCACAAAGACAACAGCCCAATGGAATCAGACAGTTGGCCTAAAGCGACCGTAGCCTACTCCCATCAGCCATATTGAGTGATAGTTCAGCACAGCTAAAGATTCAATTCCCTAAACCACCCCGTGCTCCAATCATTAACATCTTTAGGGCCAATCCTACAAACTGTACAAGGACTAGGTTGCCAATCACAGCTCCCACTGATTGTGGTTCACCGTTCCAGGCCAATGGGGGATACGGGAGGCAGCGTGGGCCGAGGGATGTGCTGGCTGCTGCTTCCTGCAGCCCCCATTGGCCTGGAACAGTGACCTGTGGCCAGTGGGAGCTGCGATTGGCTGAACCTGCGGACGCTGCAGGTAAATAAACCGTCCCAGCCCGCCAGCAGATTTCCCTGATGGGCCACGTGCCAAAAGTTGCCGATCCCCATTGTAGTTAATCATGCAAACGTCTGACAGCTTTACTTTTAGAGAGAAAAGGTTGATAAGATAACATGTTTTACTGGACCAACTTCTATTGGTGAAAGAGACAAGGTCTGTGTAGCTCGAAAGCTTGTCTCTCTCAGTTGGTCCAATAAAAGATATTACCTTACCTACCTTGTCTCTCTAAAAACCTGGGACCAACATGGCTACAACAACACTGCAAACTGTTTTGCTTTTGTCAGATTTTGAGCAAATCTTTATTTTTTTTTCCATGTTGTGAATGTTACGTTACTTATTGAAGGTCTCATTCATGTGAAGTAAAGAATATTAAAAATTCATGCTATTGACTTCAAGACACTGTAGGTTGGATTCATGAATAACAGGTAGATTTTTTTTTATTTTGTTTTTTTTTAAGAAACAGCAGTTTATATTCACAAGTTGTCTATTGTTAATTTTTAGCCAGAAATACAATTTTTCTAACAATATAGAAAAGTGGTTTCGGGTCACTATATTTCATAGAAACTATAGCATCTATGTACACTGCATAACGCATAGTTCAATATTTACATAGTGATGGTTTCTATAAATCACTGTAAGTATGTATTAAAATTCAGAACTAGATAAAGAGCAAATAGGAATGTCATTTTTTGATAAAACTTGAAAATTAAAAAAAAATCTAACCATTATCCCTTTGAATTAAGCTATAACTAGCTAGGGATCTCTTTGTATACCTTAATACTTGATTAGAGGTTCAAGTCCTTTCTTACATGTAATCGATTTCTTGTTTCTTACAATCTCTCATACTAAATTTTCTCCCCAAAGCCATTAAATCATATCCACATTTAAATTTTTCATGACAAAAGGCTCCAATTTATATTACTTTTTTTCAGCTCAGTACCGATTAAGCCAAGCCTCCTGTGACAATATGTACAAGTCAGTCAGTCAGTGTAAAGATACCAATGTATGCTTTTACCTCTAAGCAAGCCAGTAGACAAGCATGCTTAACTTGTACAGCAATACAATGGATACTCTTGCTTCCCTGGTCATACTGCCTGATTTTATATATTGGTGGCTCTCTTCCGATTTCAGAAAGAGAGAATTCTTCAAGCCTCTAAACCATATAAAATTAACCTCTAAGGGTAGAAGACCTATAACCTTAAATCTTCCTCTCTCCAGGTCTAAACACACACTCAATTTTCTCTCTATCTATATTATTAGTATAGACATAGAAACACATATACACACACTATATTAGGTCTGTGAAGCAGTGTCACGGTTAATCATCCTGAACTTGTCTCCTGATTTTTACTGACCTGTAGGTTAGGACGATATGTGTCAGGATGCATCTTGCCCTAACTTCTGGGTCACATCAGAACAAGTGATGGGTTTAGGATGATTATCTCAGATGATACAAATAGGTTAGAGTAGTAGACAAACACAAAGTTCACTCTAATTTTTATGAGTTTAATTGGAGAGGGCTGGAAAGGGGGAGATTTGGTTTCATGGCGCTCTTTGAACTTCACAGCTTGTAAGTTTTTGAGTCAGCCTGAAAGCCTCTCAATTTAAAAGTTGCCTATTTAAAAAGTGAGGGTGGCCTCTATGCAACATATATGCCTTTTCAACCTAGAACTTCTGTTTTAAAATCAAGTTGTTTTAAACTCTTGTGAAAAGACTCCTATGATCTCCATTATGCTGTGCTAATTTTGTATAGAAAGACACACACATACACACACACTTTTGCAGGCCTATTTTTAGCTCTCTAATTTACTTCTTGGCATAGCTAAGAGAGGGTGTGTTCGTGCTCATGCATATGCCTGTATGCACACTGAGAAATGATTACACAGGAGTTGAGATTAATAAAAAGGTTAACATAAAAAAATGAAAACTCCTTTTTAGAAAAAAGTGCAGATTCTGGGAAGCACTCAGGGAATATTTTCGAGCACTGTTGTGATAATTTCTGAGAAGCACTTGAAATTATGAGGAAAAACAACTTGGCAAGATTATTTATTTTAGCAAGGTTGCAGCTGCACCTTAAATACACATTTCTTGGTACAGACTGACCAAGCATCCGGAATGCAATGATTAAAAAATATATTGCATGGAGATATACACATTTGATTCCTTAGCTCAGGAAGCAAATCAAGGTTTACTGTGCAATTATCTTTCCTCCATGAGCTTTTCTTAGAGACCTGTAGGTTTTCTAGCTGATCTTGGGGAAATATGTTGAAAGTATGGCTGTAACAACTGAAAAGCAGACTGAAATGCACTCAATCATACTATAATTGCACAGGATGGTTTTAATTAGGGTGCAGACAGAATATCAACATTTGTTTCTGATAAAGAAAGCCTTACATAATTTCCATGATTTGAGTTTGTTGTTTTTGTTTGGCTGAGTTTCTCAGGAGCATCTCCTTACTTCCAAATGAAATTTCAAGCTGTTACACTGGGGGAAGTTCATATCCCATCTCTTTCTGGGAAAAAAGTGACCACAACACAGAGGTGCATCAGCGCATATCTATATACATAGGAAAAGCCAAAATGCACCAGATCATGCTCCTTTTCAGATCAGCGGCAAAGCTCCCACTGATTTCAATGGGCACAGGCTCTGGCATTATGTTTAGTTTTTCATGGAAATATTTATCCACATACTTATTTTCCTGCTGGGCATTCTTTACATGCCATATCGACCCAAACTCTGCTTTGTTTTTGCAAACATCAGCGAGAGGTATATACAACAGCTTGTTGTGATCATACATAAGCAGATGATGCCAAATTCAACATTCCCAACTTACAAAAAGCCATGACTTAAAAGACTTTCCCATCCCTAACCCCACATACCTTCCCCATCCCTCTCTATTCCCCAATCAAAATGTATGATAAATGCTATGGTTGTGAGAATGAGGGGTCCTTTCCTTATGTCTACTGCTGCAGCAGAAACCAACACGACACAGCACTACAGAGTTTTCAGTCAATAATGGAAATCTTTAGCTTTTGGCTTAACTGCTACATCTACTGTACTAAAAAAACCAAAAGAGATAGATCTTTCCCCCTACTTCTTAGAACTGGATTTATTTGCTTTCACCTAAAGATATAGGATGCATATCAGGTTTTTTGCTTATGACAGCTAATAGAAAAAAGAAAGGCTTTTCCCGTACATCAAAGTATAAACGTGAAGGACACTTTCAAGTATGTACCTAACTGCAGAAAATAAGAGGCATGCATAGCTTCTGTTTTGTATTTATTCTTGTTACCAGTACAAACTCAGTTCCTTCTCAAATAGTTCACTCCAACCCTCATATTAAGGTTCCATGTTAATAACGGTCTTGCAACTTTCATCCAAGTGGACCCCAAAGAGCTTTACAGACTTTTACTAACTGATATTACAGATTACAGTCCCAATTTTGCTCCAGTGTGAATCTTGACTTCATTTGACAGCAAATGGGATATAATTTAGCACTGCAGCATTACAAAGAGCAGAACGTGTCTCCATATATGTAGGAGGAACATCACAGAAATGCCACCAGGACTGGGATGGAACAGAGCAGCTGTTTAACTGTGCACAACAGCACTTCACAACAGAGAAAGCGAAGAATACCATGTCCAACTGAAATTGCAACCGGAATTTAAGTAGGTGGAATGTAATAACCACAGTTGAAATCTGGCCAGGACATTGGAGTTAACCACCCACACTCTTGCTAAAAGGCTTATGGGATCTTTACTGACCAAAAGTATTCAGATCCTCTGTTTTATATCTCATCCTAAAGACAGCACCTCCAGCAGCACTGTCCTCCACTATCAATCGGCTGGAGCATTGGTTCAGTACTACTACAGAGGGAACAGTATCACCTACTAGATCACTAATTGTCAGCACTTCTTTAGGATCTGGATTTTCTCTAGAGGGCTTCCATTGCTCTCTCTCCGATATAAATCCTCTCTATTCCTAAAATCCCATCAACCTTAAATCTCCACAATAATTAATCTCTTTACAACATTCTGAATACTTGGCCCTGTAAGATTGTGGTATAATGAGGTGAAGCATGTTGGAACAAATTATATAAAGATGCACAGAGTCAAAAGAATGTGTTTCTTGATTAAATGAAGCTTTGGCAGAGGCAAGAAAGTTGGAATATACATCACAACAACAATCAGAAGTTGGGCAATGTACATCCATGTGAATTAAAGACGTTCTGGAAAAGTTCTAGTTCACCGAGGGAGTTATTCCAAAACACAAAATGGCCATACCCTCTCAGAGATTGAGTGCTGTCGGTTTCTATTGCTGGAGTAGGCCAATACATTGTAAAGCAGTCCTAATCAGTTTGAAGCAGCATCATGTGAAATCCACCCATCTTCTCCATTGCAAATTATCCCAGCTGTATTTGAGTAACAGGCATAGATACTATTTTTGGGTAGAGGGTGTACATGCCCAAACATAAAGATTACTTCCACAAACCAAGAGTCTCCATCACAAAATTCTGCCACATAGTACATGTAGAATATCCAGTCTGCAGGATGTTAAGAATATATATATTTGGGAGGGTGTGCAGGGCAGAGAGAAGATAAATTTGCCCCATGCTTTTTCAGTTGAGTGGGAGCTTTCTGGCAGATATTTATGAGCAGCACCCCGCTAGAATCCAAATAAAAATTATTTACAAACGAAAAGAAATCTCTCAAAGAGAGGAGGAAACCCTATTATATCAGTCATAAAAGAAATGTTAATTTGGACCTCTACCCATCTCCCCCTAAAAAAGTATTGATCTTTGCAACTTAAGTAATGTTATTAGGATGCGAGGGCTCTGGTTTTAAATGCTTCTTGTGATTTTTAAAACATATTGTTTGACTTTTGATAAAATATTCACTTTGTTATGCAATCCTCTTGATTGTGGACCCAATAAGAATGTATAATTCATAAGAGATGATCACTTTTCTCTTAGTAACAGTGTGTGTAGCATTTTTATTTTAAAAGATATGATAAATCACTGTGGGGTTACAACATATTTAATTACTGCAGCTCCAGCTTCATTTAATCATAGCTGCTCCATCTAGCATCTTTATAGTTAAGGGCCTCTCAAGTTTTTCCACAGTGACCCCCCCATCCATATTCAGAGGCTTAGAATTTAGCTGGAGAAGAGAAATTCTGATTTGAAGCCAGAACCTGAATCTCTTTATACTGTTTTACACTGGTGTAACTCCACTAATTCAGTGGAATTAGACTTGATTTACACTGTGCAAGTGGGAGAAGAATTAGGCCCAAAGCATAAAATTGACAAATCTGACACAACCATGGTGATGGTGTCGCTACTGCCCCATTATACTAATCTTTCTCCATAAATAAATATTGAGATGCTAATTTTAAAAAGATCCAAGTGGTCATCTTTCAGCAGCTGCCATTAACATGATTTCATTATTTAACATTTGTGTTGTGGTAGTAGTCCCTATAGGTCACAACCAGGTGAGTCTCATTGTGCTAGGCACTGTACAAAAGTTATTTATCAAATGAACATTTACTCTCTTAAGATCAATACAGGCTGATATTTTCAAAGCTGTCTAAGAAGTGATTCCCAAATTACTATTAAAATTCATGGAAGTTGGGTATCCAAATCTCTGAGGGCTTGTCTGTACTTAAAACGCTGCAGCAGCTCAGCTGTAGTGCTTCAGTAAAGTTGCTACCTACGTTGGTGGGAGGGACTTATCTCATCCGTGTGGCTACTCACCTCCCTGAGAGGCAGTAGCTAGTACAATGGGAGAATTCTCCCTTCAACCTAGTGCTGTCTACACCAGCAGTTAGGTCGGATTTACTGCGCTGCTCAGGGGTGTGGGTTTTCCACATCCCTGAGCGATGTAGTTATACCAACCTAATTTCCTTGTGTAGACCAGGCCTTTGACAGCTTTGAAAAACAAAGCCTTGGATTCTAAATGTAAAGAAACCTGGTGATATCTCAGCTTCTCTATAGCTCTGTGGTTATGGAAAATTCATTTACAAGAGTTTCTTGTCCCCTAAGCAGCTCCACAACTAAGTGGGTTCTAAGTGATTGAGGGCAGGGTGGAAGGAAGGGTGGAGGGGGCGGAGTGTGTTGTTCTTAAGCACAGGGCAAACCTGGTTCCTCAGGTAGGTAGGGCCATTCTGCAGGAAGCATATGCAGCCTTCTGGAAAGACAGATACAGCTGGATAGGGCCTCTCAAAGAGAAACACCATGGAGAGGGCAAATAAAGTGCAGAATTTCAGTTATAACTACATTTCCTGGGTTTCTGCAGTTTAAGCCAGACCTTTAGGGACACTTAAAAAAAAAATGTGGGTTAAGCTTGCAAAACCTGTGTAATTTGGTACAAAAAGGTAACTGTGCATGTAAAATATCCAGTTGCACCCAAACCATGTGTAACAGTGTGTGCCGAGTCAGGTGCTGGCTCAGTACCCTATCAGTTGAATCCCCACCAATATGGGTTAACTGTGACCTAACTGAAAGATCAATTAACAAGTGGGGCTGCAGCTAAGACGCTAACTAGAGGGGGAAGCCACCCCTGTAGTTAGGAGCAAATAAATTGAGAGGAAGGAAGCTCTGGAAGTGGGGAGCTGAGAGGCTGAACGATGGCAGAGATAGGCAGGGCTGGCTGCTGCTACTACTACCAGTATCGCTCCCTTCCCTAAAAGCAAATGGAAAAGCTGGCTATGGAATGTAAATGTATGTAAATAGCACTACAGGATGTGGACTGCTGGAGCAAAATAATGAAGTGTGGCGATGGTGATGGAGACCTCGAGAGGCCTGAAAGGACTCTCAAGACCACCCATTACATGATGGCAGTTTTCAGAAGCACTTACCAATTTTGAATAAATGACTGTATATTTTGGTTGTTGTTTAAGAAAATTTGGCCCATAGTGTTAATGTTATCATGTAATCAATGTAATCATTAGAATTTTCATAGTTTGGGAGGCAGTGCTACCTAATACACTGATAACTGGACTGGGAGTTACAATTCCAGGCTTCTATTTCCAAGCTCTGTGTGCCTTTGGCAAGTCATTTAAACTTGTATATGCTTCAGTTTTGCCATTCATAAAAGAGGAATAATGGACAGGATATTGGGAGAATTTGCAAATGTTTGTAGAAAGCTCTGAAGATGTATTATTATATTTACAGCATATATAGCTCCAACAGTTGCCTAAGTACTGTTCAGCCAAGATCTCTGCTACGATACAAAGCCTGTGTAGATGAATCATCATGTCCTATATCCTATAGTCAGTGACTGTTTTCACTGTGTTGCACATTAGATATAAAGCAAGATACCCAACATTCAGGTCAGAGTAGATTATCATAACGGTCCTCTTTGGCCTTAAATCTATGAACCATTTAGTCAATGTTATTTGGAAAAAATAAGAAACAAAGGACCAAGTCCTGATGATCTCATAGGCAAAGCTCTCATTGAAGTCAGTGGGAGATTTGCCAGGATAGGAACAGAAGAAGGAATTTAGTATTTCATCCAAAGACAGTAACACTGGAGTAAAAAGTACTGATAAGTGTAAGTAGACTTCATAAAATGCTCAGGTCTCTGATTCAACACAAAGTTGTGACTCAATAAAGAAATTTAGTTGTGCTCTACGCTGGGTATACCAATGGTAGAAGAACAGGAAGACTGATTTCTGTCTTTAGTATTCATTAGGGAAACATGCATTATTACTTGCAATATTTACAAAATGATCTTAAGAGGCCTCTTTCTTTTGTCTCTTTACATTAAAAAAAATCATGCCAGGAAAATCAAGTTAACTGTAGATGCACGTGTGACGCAGAAGGAAGACGGCAGGGTGCACATATGATGCTAAAAAGGCAAAGGTTGGTAGAATATAAACATTCAAATCCATAAAGTGTGCAGCAAGTTATCTATCTGTACACATTACAGGCACTGAAATGCAGAAGAAAGTGGGAAAAATATATTGCGGTGTGCAAGGTAATAATAACTGTGCCTGCATGCCTTAATACCCTCTTGTCCCAGCAGTCCTGACTTTCTAGGCAGCCCACTTCTCCACATTAACAGTAGTCATTTGGAGAGCAGCAAACGTGCCATTAGAAGCACTTTTACAAGTGTATATTCATCCACCAATTAGCTTAATGTGGCCGCTTTCTGCATATTTTCTATCCAGGCTTGCACAAATCTTATTAATATTTCCCCCTAGCGCTTTGACAGATTACCTTGTCATTATGCATCCTGGAGCCTTTTAAACAATATGGGTAAACTACTGTTTGCGAGGTTAATGACAATTATCCCCTAATTACTGCATAAGTCACTCAGTCCACTTTATCTCATAGGCAGGGTTCTGCTCTGTGTATCTGCCATTGTGTCACCGTAAATGAATCTTGTATAGCCATGTTTATCTGTCGTTGCCTTGTAAATTACATTGACAGAAGAATGAACAAATTACTGTGTGTCATCACTTAAATACAGCTTCTGATAAAAAAAAAAAAAAAAAAAACACCCACAAGCACAGACTTGAATTTCAGCCTGATCACAATTAGTAAAAACATATTTAATGTTCTAAGTGATATATTTCAGAGATGATGGGTCAGGATTTAGTAAAGAAGCCCTGAGGTGATGGGGGTAGGGTTGCGAGAATAGGAGAAACACAAAAACGGATGGTAACAGTAATGCTCTTATCATCTGATTGCTTTCCCTGTTATTTTAACAGACAACATGACTACCTGGTAGTATTTTCCAAACGTTCTCTCGCCCAGATCAGAAGGGATGTGCCTAATGTCACAATTTCAGTGGTTTTCACCCTCCACCCCCTGCTGTTTTCAGCAATACAAATGGAACACAAGGGCCCAACATATACAGGGCCAGAATTAGTATAAATAAAACCACAGGCTACACTAATTTAATGGATGAAATGGATTAGTAACTTAGATCCAATGTCTGCCCTGATCAGTCCCACTGACTCCAATGGGATTGCTGAGGGTGTAAGTCTAGGCAGAAGCTGGCGGGCAGTGTTCAAGGCAATTTTTTTTTTAAAAAAATATCATTAACGAAATTATCTTAGCACCTGTGCTGTATTACACAGTGTCTGTGCTTTGGGTCTCCTCATTGACATAAAGTGGCAGAAAAAAGTGGGCTCCATTTACTGCTGCCAATGGTGGCTGTCCAGATAGGCCCTGAGTTAGCGCACATCGAATGCTGGTGACAGCCCCCTAAGGGAAGAGAGGCTCTTGATGACTGGCACTGCCCCCCATCCTTGGGCAATGGCTAGCCCCACAACTGCAACAAAGTATCCTGTATTTAGAAGGACAAGAAGTCTAAGGGAGAGAGTGAATTTGAAGTGGCTAATAAGAACACGCTTAAACCTGCCATTCTTTATTAAACAAACATTCTGTTAATGCAGCGCTGTGAAAGGTGACAGACTGAGAGGCCTGGAGACGTCAGTCCCCTAGCTATCTGCACAGCAGGTACAGCACAAATAACACCGAAGACACAGCCTTTCCTGTACTGGCTCCACCATGACTTGGACGGGCAATCCCGAAGGCCAGTAGGGCCGTTGAATCTCCAGGCCCTTTTGTTGCGTTAATTGTGGTGGGTTTGTGATGAGGACACTTGCCCAGCGGGATGAGATCACCATGTAGGACACCAAACAGCCATCACATGACAAGAACTTCCAGTCACCACTGACCTAGACAGGACTGGGACCAGCAAACAGAACATGAAGTCCCATTGCCAAGCCTTGGAGCCTTTCATTGCTCCTAATCCTGACATTTAACCCTTTTAGGGCAAGTGTATTTCCCAGCCTAATGGATGCTTAGGAGGATGTGACACAATTTTAGCTACTTAAGTGAAGTCCATGCATAATCTGCAGGAGAAGCAATAGATCTTTTAAAACCCCATCCTGCATCAACGTTACACAGGAACTTCTTTAAGCATTCTTAGGGAGAGGTGTGTATATACACTCACATAATATGTACATATAAGATAGTTTTATACATTAATATAATACATTATATTTTATATTGCAGTATAATTTACACAGCTTCTAAAGATTTAGCAAATCATGCCTTCCTGTGTATATCTTAAAATATGTTCACTGCTATACTCTGATGAATGCACACAGTTCAACTCCTGGAAGCTAAAGGAATGGCATGTGAATTAGTGCAGACTTTGGCCCTTGAAAGTTAAGAGTATCAAATTTTATTTGTTGAAATTTCTGCAGGTGAAATGGGAAGTGCATGATTTTTAGAAGCTGATGATTAGTTAGTGTAAGTAAACAAGTCACACCAACACTGCAGACCTGTTTTAGCCTGTGTTACACAAAATATGTGCTTTCATTCAGTTGGATTATGAATGTGTCCTGTTTAAAGAGAATGGGTAAATCTAGATGTTGGAAGAGAACAATGGTTTTGTAAGCAACATGCACAAGTACAGTACCTCTCATCAAGCCTTCAGCATAGGTTGGAAGAAAATATTGTAGCAAAACGGGAGGAAAATGCAAGAGCCGACACTGATAGGGATAGTGAAGAGCCTGATCGATTTTGAGTAAGCACTACCTCAAGGGCCTTGGTCCCAGCAGGATTGATCTCTCTGTCTGTCCTGTGTTCAGTCAATGCAACTTCAGCAGGGTATCCACTGCGGAAATAAATGAAAGTGCTGCAGTATCCCTCCTCCCTCCCACTTTTTTTTTTCTCAGCTAAAGGAAATGTAAACCCTGATGTGGCTGAAGGTAATGCAAAAGGCAACAGTGGGTTAAAAAATGTGCAGGGAACAAAATGCTATTGCTTCTGTGTAAAACAAAACTTGGAAAAATGCATTTCCAAATCATTAACGTTTCTCTTTTAATCTGGAGTTTCATTGGCCTCTGACCTTTGCTAATGGCATAGTATCTCTGCATGACAGAGACAAGTGTAACACACTTTCACTGGTTAAGTTGGCTGTGTCATGTCAAATGAAGGGGAGGATTAGCCCCTGTCATTTGTGCAGACAAGAATGGGTGCAAAATCCAATTCTAACCATGGAGGGCAGAGTAAGGGGGCCGACTGGAAAAAACATTGGATTGGTTTAGCAAAACAAGTTTTAAAAGGTCTTTGGAAATAAAACAGGGTGAAATAAGGAGACAACTAAGAAACCAAACAATAAAAATACACACATTCATGCTGGTTATAGTCTCTCTCTCTCGCTCTCTCTTTTGCGCATTACAGTTTCTTTGAGCACATTTCTGGTTTCATCAGCTTTCTTTGAACAATCTCTAGAGATGCTGAGCTCCTTGCAGAGAGCTCCATTCATTAAGGAATATTATTTACATGGATATTATTCAGTTTTGCTTGAGCTCTTTTACATTTAAGTAAAAGTATGTATCTTTGATCTATGGCTGATTCAAAAAGTTAAGTGACGCTCTGCATGGACATAGACCAGCAGGTGTTAAAGGTTGAGGTAAGCATGAAGCTACCATCAAATTCAAAATGTATATACTGTTAACAAGCCTGTTCATTCAGAGCATTAGGTATGGGAAGAAATTCTACAGAGGAAGTTGAATGCCATCATATTCAAATATTCAAAACTGTGCTAAGAAAAATTACACTCATGTATCAATTACTTATCATTCACAGCAAATTTTTCACATGGCAGAACTTTGTCTACAGTACTGATCTCTCAAGGAGGAAAACAGGGGCAAAAATTCCATTTTGCACGGTTGTTCCACAAGCACAGAATGAGCTCAGAATACACAACATGAATTCATGGTGTACTCTAGAAAGGAGGATGAGTATGAGAGTTGGAGCCAGGAGTATTGTAAATGTTATGGGTTAACATGCCTTTTCTTAGGGATTGGATTGGCCCTTTACTTAGGCAAAATCCCCATTGATTCAATGGGAATTTTGCCTGAGTAAGGATTTCAGAATTGAATTTTAATGTTTCCTTCCCAGACATCCAAGCAAGTGACCATGCACAACGTGGAAGGTTCATTATAGGTGAGGACATGCTGAAATAGGTGGGCTTGGCTCACAGGTCTCCCTACACACTTTATTTTCAGTTTGTAGCTCTGGAGTTGCACTTTGAATTTGAGGTTCAAACAACCGCTAGAAAACAATGAAACTCAATGGAAGCTACCAAACTGTGCATGGTTTTAGGTTAAGAAAACAAAACTATGAATTTCAAACAGCTCCTACCTGCAAAAATAACTAGCCTCTTCATGATTTTAATCTCTGCTCCTCAAAGCAGAGAGGAAGGGGATGGTCCAGTGATTGGTTACCCAGGTTCAATTCTCTACATCTTCACAGGCTTCTTGTGTAATCTTAGACTCATAGACTTTAAGGTCAGAAGGGACCATTATGATCATCTAGTCTGACCTCCCGCATGATGCAGGCCACAAAAGCTGACACACCCACTCCTGGAATAATTCTCTCCCTTGATTCAGCTGTTGAAGTCCCCAAATCATGATTTAATGACTTCAAGTCGCAGAGAATCCTCCAGCAAGCGACCCCTGCCCCATGCTGCGGAGGAAGGCGAAAAACCTCCAGGGCCTCTGCCAATCTACCCTGGAGAAAAATTCCTTCCCGACCCCAAATATGGCGATCAGCTGAACCCCGAGCATGCGGGCAAGATTCTCCAGCCAGACCCTCCGGAAAAAGTTCTCTGTATTAACTTTTAATATCCCATCATTGACCAATTGTTACTAATTACCAGCGATGGCACATTATTGACCTATTGACTAAAATCAATCATCAAACCATCCCCTCCATAAACTTATCAAGCTTAATCTTAAAGCCAGAGAGGTCTTTCGCCTCCACTGTTTCCCTTGGAAGGCTGTTCCAGAACTTCACCCCTCTGATGGTTAGAAACCTTTGTCTAATTTCAAGCCTAAACTTCCCGACGGCCAGTTTATATCCATTTGTTCTCGTGTCCACATTAGTACTGAGCTGAAATAATTCCTCTCCCTCTCTGGTATTTATCCCTCTGATATATTTAAAGAGAGCAATCATATCCCCCCTCAGCCTTCTTTTGGTTAAGGTAAACAAACCGAGCTCCTCGAGTCTCCTTTCATACGACAGGTTTTCCATTCCTTGGATCATCCTACTGGCCCTTCTCTGTACCCGTTCCAGTTTGAATTCATCCTTTTTAAACATGGGAGACCAGAACTGCACACAGTACTCCAAATGAGGTCTCACCAATGCCTTGTATAACGGAACCAGCACCTCCTTATCCCTACTAGAAATACCTCGCCTAATGCATCCCAAGACCGCATTAGCTTTTTTCAGGGCCACGTCACATTGCCGACTCATAGTCATCCTGTGATGAACTAGGACTCCGAGGTCCTTCTCCTCTTCCGTTATTTCCAACCGATGCGTCCCCAGCTTATATCTAAAATTCTTGTTAGTCATCCCTAAATGCATAACCTTACACTTCTCACTATTAAATTTCATCCTATTACTATTACTCCAGTTTACAAGGTCATCCAAATCTCCCTGCAGGATATCAAGATCCTTCTCCGAATTGGCAATACCTTCCAACTTTGTGTCATCCGCAAACTTTATCAGCACAGTCCTACATTTGGTTCTGAGGTCAGTAATAAATAGATTAAATAAAATCGGACCCAAAACCGAACCTTGAGGAATTCCACTGGTAACCTCCCTCCAACCTGACAGTTCACCTTTCAGTACGACCCGCTGCAGTCTCCCCTTTAACCAGTTCTTTATCCACCTCTGGATTTTCATATCGATCCCCATCTTTTCAAATTTAACCAATTTAATAATTCCTCATGCGGTACTTTGCTGAAATCGAGGTATATTAGATCCACCGCATTTCCTTTATCTAAAAAATCTGTTACTTTCTCAAAGAAGGAGATCAGGTTGGTTTGGCACGATCTACCTTTCGTAAAACCGTGTTGTAATTTGTCCCAATTGCCATTGACCTCAAGGTCCTTAACTACTTTCTCCTTCAAAATTTTTTCCAAGACCTTGCATATTACAGATGTTAAACTAACAGGCCTGTAATCACCCAGGTCACTTTTTTCCCCCGTCTTGAAAATAGGAACCACATTAGCTATTCTCCAGTCAAACGGTACCACCCCCGAGTTTACCGATTCATTAAAGATTATCGCTAACGGGCTTGCAATTTCTCGCGCCAGTTCCTTTAATATTCTCAGATGAAGATCATCCGGTCCGCCCGATTTAGTCCCATTAAGCTGTTCGAGTTTGGCTTCTACCTTGGATACGGTAATGTCAACCCCCCCTCCTTTATTCCCATACATCACGCTGCCACTATTCCTAAGCCCTTCATTAGCCTCGTTAAAGACCGATGCAAAATATTCGTTTAGACATTGTGCCATGCCTTATCCTTATCCTTAATCTCCACTCCATCTACAGTCTTAAGCGGTCCCACTTCTTCTTTCTTTGTTTTCTTCCTATTTATATGGCTATAAAACCTCTTACTATTGGTTTTAATTCCCCTCGCCAGGTCCAACTCTACATGGCTTTTGCCCTTTCTCACTCCATCTCTACATGCTCTGACCTCAATAAGGTAGGTTTCTTTGCTGATCCCTCCCATCTTCCACTCCTTGTACGCTTTCTGTTTTTTCTTAATCACCCCTCTGAGACGCTCGCTCATCCAGCTCAGTCTAAATCTCCTGCCCACGAACCGTTTTCCCTTTCTCGGGATACAAGCCTCCGACAGCTCCTGCAACTTCAACTTGAAATAATCCTAGGCACCTTCCACCTTTAGATCCATAAATATGTTAGTCCAATCCACTTCCCTAACTAGTCGCCTTAATTTATTAAAGTTAGCCCTTTTGAAATCGTAAACCTTAGTCTCAGATTTAATTCTGTTAATCCTTCCATTTAGTTTAAACCGAATTAGCTCATGATCACTCGAGCCAAGGTTGTCCCCTACAACCATTTCCTCAACGAAGTCCTCACTACTCACCAAAACCAAATCTAAAATGGCATCCCCCCTTGTCGGTTCAGCAACTACTTGATGAAGGAATTCATCAGCTATCACATCTAGGAAAATCTGAGCCCTATTATTGTTACTAGCATTTGTTCTCCAATCTATATCCGGGAAGTTAAAGTCTCCCATGATTACACAGTTCCTATTTGTATTTACTTCCCTAAAAACATTAAAGAGTTCTCTGTCCATATCCAGGCTAGATCCTGGCGGCCTATAGCACTATTCCAGGAGTGGCTCTAGTAGTTCTTTTACCCAGTGTGAGTATTGCCCAGACAGACTCCGTCTTATCCATTCCATCACTTATTATTTCTTTACAGTTTACCTCATTATTGACATACAATGCTACTCCCCCACCTTTGCCTTTGTTCCGGTCGTTCCTAAACAGCACATACCCTCCCATACCTGTACTCCAGTCATGACTACCGTTCCACCATGTTTCGGTTATTCCTACGATATCCAGTTTCATTTCTTGGACCAGGAGCTCCAATTCCTCCATTTTGTTACCTAGGCTTCTTGCATTGGTGTATAAACATCTTAATTTATGCCGTTTGGCCTCTCTCACATTGGTATGGACACCGTACCGCCAGTATGACCTATTAGTCTAGTATCCATCCTCCCCCTCCTCCTTATGTCCGATCTCTTCCCCCCAGCTATATCCGTTCTTATCTCATCGTCCTCCCTCTCAATGTTATAATCTGGCGGGAGATTAACTGGACATCTCCCAACCATCTCCCCCAAATTCCTAGTTTAAAGCTCTTTTGATGAGATGAGCCAGCCTCCCCCCCAGAAGTCTATCTCCTTCCCTACTTAGGTGAAGTCCGTCCCGTGAGAACAGTTTTCAGTCCCCGAAAGCCTCCCAGTGGCTATACATCCCAAAGCCCTCTTTATAGCACCACTCCCTTAACCAACTATTTATCATCACAATCCTGTCACCCCTTTACTGCCCTTCTCTAGGAACAGGCAGAATCCCACTGAAGATGATCTGAGCCTCGATTTCCTTAAGCGTCTTCCCCAGCCTGGCATAATCTCCCTTGATTCTCTCCAGCGAGAACCTAGCCGTGTCATTCGTTCCTACGTGAAGGATGATCAAGGGGTTCTTACCTGCTCCTTTTAGGATCCTTTTCAACCGCAGGTCCACATCCCATATCTTAGCGCCCGGTAGACAGCACACCCTTATGTTCTCTGGGTCCGCCCTGGTCACAGGCCTGTCTAACCTCCTCAGTAAGGAGTCCCCAATCACGTAAACCTGCCTTTGCCTGCTGACAGTGCAATCTACTAATCTATCCCCTGTTCCCTCTAGTTGCAACCCCTGTCCATTCCTATTTTCCCTTATAATCCCCCTTATGCCATCCTGTATCCTCCGGGGGCCCAGATTTGGTGCTGTCTCCATCAACTCCTCCCCTCTTTCTATGGGACTAGCTGCTCTTCTCTTCTTCCTCACCCTCCCACCTTCAGTTACCACCTGCTGCACCCCTTCCTCGTTTTCCAAACAGCCAAACCTGTTCCTGAGCTCTATTTCTCCTTCACTGGCCCTCCTTTTCCTTGGCCTGCTTCTCACGGTCACATGCTTCCACTGCCCTTGTTCTCCCCCCGGCATTCCCCCCTCACAGGCCTTTGCCCCTGCTTTCACCTGTACCCTTGATCATTCCCCTTCAGCCACTCCTTGCCTTTGCTCCATCAGCTGCTCGAACCCCCTTCTAAACTCTACCAGGGTATCTATCTGCATCTCCAAACCTCGGATCTTTTCTTCCAGCAGCTCTATTAGGCGGCACTTCATGCAGACATACCTCTGTTCAGGCTCCCCCTAGGCTAGGACCATGTACATACCGCAGCTCCCACATGCAATCATCTGCATTGGGTCCCCCGCTGCTTGGCTCATGGCTGCTGTTGTCTGTGCCCACCTGCTCACCTGTGCCCTCCGCACCTGGGGTAACACAGCACACGGGGCACCACGCCCTCCTGCCTCCCCTTCCATCTCCCCCTGTACACTCCCACTCAAACTCCCCTGTTAGCAGCCCTGTTTGCCAGCTCCTGTGCCGCTGCTCGCAGCTGTGCCGCTGCCTGGCTGGGTGGCCGCTTTTATAGGCCCCTCCTCTTGGGCAAATCACTTAGTCTCTTTGTGTTTGTCCCACAGCTTCAAAATGGTGATAATACAACTTCCCCTTACCTCACAGGGGTATTGTGAAAGTAAACACACGAATGACTGTGAGATGCTCAGATGATACAGTAATTGGGGCAATATAAATACCCTTTGTTTACTGAAAACTTTACCCAGCTTTGTGAATTTTTAGGCAAATCTGTCTCAATGAGAAAGTTTCACATGATTCTAATTTCAGGGAAAACTGAAAAGCAAGAGAGAATGAGAGCAAGACTAGCCAACAGAGAAGTGAAGTACAGTTCATTTGTTTTCCCTGGATGCAAGTTGTAAGACGGTGTGATACCCAAGACAGAGTTAATTTGCAAGACTCCTGCTTTCATAAACAGCTACCAAGAATAAGGCATACAGGGTATGATCAGCCAGTGAGTCTTAGTGAATGATTCTCTACATATTGCCTTTATTAATTTAATTGGTTCAGTCAAAGGGAATCATTTGCTTTCTTTTGACAGAAAGAATAGCCAGGAGATCCCAAATGGAATAATCCACAACTTGAGATGAAAGTGCCAGTCCCACCTTGTTTGAATGGAAACCAGTATATTAACATTCTCTCTCTCTAATTACATAGTCGATTTTAGGGGAGCCCAGTGCTGTATGCATTTTCCAATTTTTGTTTACTTTTTTTTTTTTTTTTATGATGTGCATTTGCTGCAGGGAACAGACCATTCCATGCAGAGGAGCCTCCCCTGAATAAAGATTCTTGTTGTGAAGTGAATAAAATGAATTATTTTCATAAAAAAAAGAGAGTAAGAATAGCCCACAACATGCACTTGAAAAGGAACTTTTTTACGTCTTGGCTTATCCCCAGAATTTAGAAAGGGTATCCAAAATTGCTCCAATGATGGCTAATAAAGCAGATTTAGTGCTGCCTTTCAACTTTCACTTTTTAATAATAAACAATAAAAAAAACATATGGAGGTTTACAAACTTCTTGGTTTTGATTTTGTGTTTAACAATTATGAGACCAAGAAAATTCATAGTAACATCTGAAACTGCTCTATCCGGCCATGACCATGTAAACATTCCACATCTTATTTATGGCAATCTGGTAGGAGGCTCAAATAAACTAGTAAAATAACATGAAATTACTTAATTCCCCCCTCCCCCCGATGTATGATCCTGTCCTCTGTAGAAACATGTGTAATCCAAAGTGAGAAATAAATTTACAGATCAAGCATCAGATCTCAAGTTGATCACATGTCTATTATAAGGGTGAAAAAGGTTCAGTCTCTGTGGACCGTGCAGCAGCTTGCCAACAACTACACACTCATATACAAGGGCCAAATACACTGTCCTATGTAATTCATACATCCAGGGGAAAATATCACAATGCACATAACTAAGCTCATCCCTAAATGCAAACTGACCCTCCAATACAGAGCATCTCCAATTCGCTGATGCACTTCAGTGGAGGCAAGACCTGAAATGGGTGCAGTTCTATCAGTTTTGTGAAGGATGTAAGAACCCATTTTTCAATGTCTTACCTTGGACCAGGCTTGACATAACATAGAAAATCATAAAATCGACACATAAAAGGCCACATTTTTGAAGACTGGTCAGTTATGTAAAGAGGTCTATAAAACTCACTTTAAGTGGAGGTATCATTTCTAAGCTATTTAAAACATGCCTGTATGAAGTTCTGCAAATATCTTTGATGTCTTAGAAAAACCTGCTGTTGCCAAGTCATTAGAAAACCCTACACTACTGTTGCTATGTGAACAACTGTGGCATTTGTTTTGTATGTTTTTAACTAACTGCATCATAATTCTTTCAATTTGGTGGGGTTAAACAGGCAAGGTGAGATGAAACATGGTGGTCTCAATCAACATGGGGTTGAAGGAGGGAGTCACTCCTTCTAAAATCCATTAATCAAAACAAATTACTTCTGAAATTCACCATAGGAACATCACAGTAACATGACTGTGTTGAAACAATTACTCTGTGGTACCTACATTGCAATAAAGACACAGCAAAACAGTAGCCGCAGTATAAGAACATGATGATTTAGGTCTGATATGACATTGATCTGAAAGAGGAAAGACACTGAATTTACATTAAAATGAAGGTGACTAATTAGCACCATTAACGCCACAGGAGTGAACAATCATAAAGAAAGCTCATGTCCAGTATCACATAAGCCATTTCTTTGGTATTTATAGTAAGCTATTCTGTATTATGTAGACAAATACATAATATATATATAAAATTTTGCTGTAGTCCACGAAAGCTTATGCTCTAATAAATTTGTTAGTCTCTAAGGTGCCACAAGTACTCCTGTTCTTTTTGCGGATACAGACTAACGCGGCTGCTACTCTGAAACCTGTCATATGTAGACAAAGAATACCATTAAGTTTAACTTTCTTCTACTTCTCTCAAATGTATTGTCTCACTTCCTCTTGTTTGAGAATTTTTTTTCTCTGTGTTTAAGTGCAGCATATATCAATACTAAAACCTATGTGAATGCAATGTTAAGGTGCATGTGGAAAAAAAAAAGACTGGAAAATCAAAGTTAAAGTTCCCGTCACAATTTAAATTCACAAATGGCACATTGTTAGAACAACCACCCCGCTAATTGTGGATGCATTAATAATGTCTTTTATCCTACAGTGGTTGTACACCACTTTAACTTCATTTACCTCAGCAGCATTATTCCTGATTCACACTGGTGAAAGCAAGGGCAGACTCAGGCCCTTTGAGTGTAAGTTGCACCAAATAAGATATTACTCAAGTCTCCTATCACCAGGGTGAAGGACACATAGGGCCAGATCCTCAGGTCCAGCCAAGTTATGCTTGAATCAAGCAAGGGGAAGGTAACTTTCAGCCAGCCTATTGTTCCTCTGATGCTTGGAGTAGCAAACCCAGGAGCTGAGGATCCAGAGAGGAACACTATGCATATAGGGCTTTGCGACTTTTTGTGTGTGCTCTAACAAAACTAGACACAGCCTTATAAAAAAAGAAGTGTGGCCAAAATGGTTGACTTCCTTTCCAAAAGCAATGTAAAAAAGGGAGTCAAGAGGCAGCTCTGATTTTCCCCTTTTCTTCTCCACTTGTGGGACTATGGATTTTAGTGAGTTCATTGCTCCTTGGGAGCTCCTGAGGGTTAACCAGTAATTAATCTAATATTAAGACTAGTTTGTGATCATTTGTCATCCCCAGAGTAATGTGTCTCCCATTGAAAACTGTATGCATTGGAATGTAAGTCATCCGGTGTACAGGTCAACTGAGTGTGATGGAACTGCCTCCATTACTGATTCGTCTCTGAATGGATCACCCGTGTACTGTCCATCTACCTGCTCCTGCTGATACCATTAGCTACCACTACCTGTCTTCTATGAAGAGAGATCTTTCATAGTTGAGCTAATTGCTATGGTTATGAACAAAACGTGTTGGATCTCCAGATGAACGTTTTTCCATCACTTCCGTTGAAATTAACCTTTTTCTTATATATTCTATTCTATATAGTTTTTTTATAATATTTTTAGTACCACAGTATCTGAGAACTCTCATTCCCTCATTGTATCTGCATCCGCTGTCTACTGATTGCAGATTTGTTTACACTTTTCTCTTTTCTGAGGTGGGGCTGGGGTTTTTTTGGCTTTAAAAAAAAAAAAGGCATTGCAATCTGGTTCAAAAGTTTTAAGACAGGAAAGAAACCGAGGAAACTAGTTAATGAAGCTCTAGAAGTAGTTGTGTACTTTCCAAACCTCAGAGTGAGGTTTGGAAAGAAGAAATAATGTGGTAAAAGGGATATATGGAATTTACCGGGGGGGAAAGCAATAGTCTGCTCCCCCTCCCACCCACCTCTTTTTGCTTTTTTCAACCAGTAGCAGAGAGAAATGTGGCTATGGCATACCTGTCTAGAGTATAACCGTCCCCCATGCAAGCACTGGTATGGACTGATGCCAGAACAGTAAAAGCAGCACTCATTTTGCATTTTTAAAGTACTTTGCATTATATACAGCAATGTAAGGCAGATTGATTTCCAAAAGGCTACATTTCCATTTCAAGGTTCTGATGATGGCATAAACCACAAGAGAACAAAACCCTTCAATGGAATCTGTCAATGGAATCTTAGTCTCACCACAAGCCTACGTATTGGTCTGTGTACTATTCCCTTCATGTGTTTTTAGAAAATAGACATACATATACAGGTATAGGAATGGTGCCTTATTAGATCAGGCCTAGTATCAAATGGTGATAACAGATGACAATGTTTGGATTAAAATAATGGCACACAAATAATGAGCTCCTGGGCATTTTTATTACATTTTCTGGAAAATTCTATTTGTTATTTAAAGTTGTTTGATCCTCAGCCTAATTCTGTCTAGGTCAGTGGTTTTCAACCTTTTTTCATTTGTGGACCCCTAAAAAATTTCAAATCAAAGTGCAAACCCCTTTAAAAAACTGCAGACTCCCAGGGGTCTGTGGATCACTGATTGAAAAGCACTGGTCTAGGTTAACAGTTCTCTTGTGAAAGATGCTGAGACAGAATTCACTGCCATAATTATAGAAAAAGTTTAGCAGACTTTATGATAACGGCAAGCTTTGTTGCTGGATACACAATGCCTCTTAATAGTGTTCTTTTGTCATTTCGTTTATCTGGCTTGCATTTCATGTTGTGTGAGCATTGGGACTTGGCTGCTATTATATTTGAGCTGTCTTACTATAGCAGTCCTTTCCTTGTTTTCAGTGGAATTCTACAAGAGACTTTCCTTTCAGGCTCCAAAAAAAAAAAAAAAAAAGCTTGAGATGTGATGCTATCACAAATAAAACTCAGAGAAAATGTAATAGCATTGCAGGGTATTTCAAATATTTTACAAGTGTTTAATTATTATTTAATATTTGTATAATTGTTTCCCCTAGAGATCAAGTTTAAGTTTGGGTCCCCATGGTGCCAGGTTTGAAGACACTGTTCTTGTCCCTAAGCACTTACAACCTAACTAGTCCTTCCTTTCCATTGCCCCAATCAGCGTATACAAACCCTTATTTCACAGTTCTGAAAATAGACTTTTCAAAATCAGTGTTAAAGCCTCAGTGACACAGGGCTAAGCAGCAGTATGTAAGAGGGTCCCCTGAATCTCAGGTGTAACTCCTTGTCAGGAATGCAGAACTTGGTGACATTTACCTCACTTGGGACTGTGCGCTCCACTGATTCAATAAGGCTACAAAAGTGCAACAGGCCTTGATGTCAGTTACATGGTTTTACATACCTACCATGTCAGTGATTCTCAGCCTCCCTGGGAATTTATTCAGATGCAAGTGTATTCAGCCCATAACAATGTCTTCTACCTGCCACAAAGCTGGAAATACGATCACCTCTCATGAACCTACAGGGCATGATTGCTGTGTTCTACATGATAAAAGAACAAAAAAAGAACAAGCCTTTCCTGGACTTTCCATCTCTCCTATGTACGGTGAATTTCCCTAGGAAGCATCACCTTACACCTTCCCCCTTGCTCTCTCCCCAGCCCCCCCAGCACTGTCCTCACCTGAATTAAAAGGCTGCAGAAAGTGTAGAGATATATTTCTGATTGAGCTACTGCATGGACGTATCTGCTTTCTTATCATTTATTTACAAAGGCTCTTGGTGTGTCTGGCATTTTACAGGCAAATTAGAATGGCAGGCCGCTGCCTTAAGGAGCTTCCAGTCTAACAAATTGTATCTTACAAACACATATTAATTGGGGTATCCTTACTAGCACGAGTAACCTCTTTAACAGGCTACTCCTATTAATAAGCGCTTCAGCCAGAAGTAGGGCTACCATATGTCCGGATTTCCCCGGACATGTCCGGCTTTTCGGTCTATAAATAGCCGTCCGGGGGGATTTTTAAAAATCTAAAAATGTCCGGGATTTCCCCCTGGTCGGCTATTTATAGATAGAAAAGCGGTGGCCAAGCGCCGCTGGGCACCCAAAGCCCCTTCCCGGCTCCCCCCATCCCCTGCAGCCTTACCATGCTGTCCGGCCCGCAACTGTCTTCCCCCTCCTCCACTCCCCTGAACGCTCCGCCCCCTGCTCCTCCCCCTCCCCTGCTTCCCGCGAATCAGATCTTCGCGGGAAGTCTGAAAAGAAGCAGGGGCAAGCCGGAGGCAGCAGCAGGTAAGGGGGGGGAGGGCGCGAGGAGGAGAGCTCCAGGGAGGCGCGGCCTTGGCCGAGCGGCACCCGGCTGCCCCAGCGGCTCCGGCCCAGCTCGGGCCCCAGCACCCCCAGCCCGGACCCGGCCCGGCTCGGGCCCCAGCACCCCCAGCCCGGCTCAGGCCCCAGCACCCCCAGCCCGGCCCCGGCCCGGCCCCCAGCACCCCCAGCCCGGCTCGGGCCCCAACACCCCCAGCCCGGACCCAGCCCGGCTCGGGCCCCAGCACCCCCGGCCGAGCACCTCCGGCCTGGCCCCAAGCCCCGCAACCCCGGCCGGAGCGCAGCCCGCTTCCTGGGCTCTTTAAAGCCGGCCCTGGTCAGGGGACAGGGAGGGGGGGTTGGATGGGTTGGGAGTTTGGGGGGGGGCTGTTAGGGGGACAAGGGTGTGGAGAGGGGTTGGGACAGTCAGGGACAGGGAGCGTGGGGGTTAGATGGGTCTGGGGGGGCTGTTGTGGGCAGGGGTGTTGAGAGGGGTTGGGACAGTCAGGGACAGGGAGCGGGGGGGTTATATGGGTTTGGGGTTCTGGGGGGGCTGTCAGGGGGGCAGGAGTGTGGAGAGGGGTTGAGGCAGGCAGGGAGCAGAGGGGGTGGGATGGATCAGGAGTTCTGGGGGTCCTGTCGGGGGCGGGGAGCAGTTGGATAGGGCATGGGAGTCCCTGGGGGTCTGTCTGGGGGTGGGGGTGTGAATATGGGGTGGGGGTGTGGATAAGGGTCGGGGCAGTCAGGGGACAGATAGGGTCGTAGGGCGTTCTCAGGAGGGGGCAGTCAGGGGACAAGAAGCCGGGCGGCTTAGATAAGCGGTGGGGTCCTAGGGGGCAGTTAGTGGCAGGGGTCCCAGGAGGGGGCAGTCAGGGGACAAGGAGTGGGGGGGGTTTGGGGGTTCTGAGGGGGGCAATCAGGGGGTGGGAAGTGGGAGGGACTGGATGGGGGTGGGGCAGGAGCAGGGCTAGAGCGGGGCTCCTCTCCCCCCCCTCCCCCAGTGTCCTCTTTTTTGCTTGTGGAAATATGGTAACCCTAGCCCAGAAGAAGTGTTTATAGACTTGGGCCCTAAACTGGACATGACACAGCAACAATGGTGCAAGATCAGTGGATTTATTAATATTTATTATTTAAATCACAGAAGCAACCAGAGACTCCAACAGTTTGGGCCCCATTGTTCTGAGCACTATACCTACACACAAAACCAGAAAGGTCCTTCCTGGATGAGGCTATAATCTGAAGTCCAGATCTTGCAAACCCTTAGGCATGTGCTTAGCTTTACTCAGAGAAGCAATCCCATTGGTCAGTGGGTCCACTCAGTGATGTAAAGTTAAGCATGTGCATAAATATTTATAGGAATGGGGCCTAAACTAATCCAAGATTTAAGAAGTAGGTGTAACATGCACACAGAAGGAGTGGGGGAGGGTAGCAGTGATAGGAAGATGTGGTTATGTACACTAGTTACGTGCACAATTAGCATTTTAAACCTTTTCTTTAATAGAGATATCAATAAACAGAATTACTGACATTAGCAATCCTTACTAACCACGTACCCGAGCCATTATTAGTTGATAATGCAATACTGATAGTTATTACATTTAGCTCTTTGTTCTTCTTCAGTTGTTTTTTTAAGGGTGGGAATGGGCGGGGGGGAAGGGTCGGGGATATTGTCAAGAATGAGGGCCAGGGGTGGGAGTCTTAATTTTTGTTTTAATTCACTCTTTGTGCATTGTTTGCAGTGTTGTTGTAGCCAGTCAGTCCTAGGATATTTTAGAGACAAGGTGGATGAGGTAATATCTTTTATCGGACCAACTTCTGTTGGTGAGAGAGACAAGATTTCGAGCTACACAGAGCTCTTCCTCAGGTCTGGGAAAGGTACTCAGTGTCACAGCTCAATACAAGGTCAAATAGATAGTTTAGCATAAGTAGTTAGCACATATTCTAAGGGATCATTCAAGGTGAAATGGTCCATTAATACCCTGTAGTCACAGGACAAAAAGCATGGTTAGTGGTCTACAGACTGTTGTAATAAACCATAAATCCAGTGTCTTTATTACAACCATGATTTTTGCTGTGTAGACATACCCATGTCCCAGAGCTGAGGAAGAAGGGGATGGGAGTCCTGCAAAAGCAACATAATCCCCCTCGAAGGATGGAGCATTTCACATCACCCTCTAGTGATTCCATCTCTGGTTAACGTATATAGTAACAATGATTGCAGGCTATGTGTCCGGTGCTCAGGTTCCAGCAAGAGGGCCACAGGATGCTAAGCATTTGTGGGAGGCAGATAATGAAAGCAAAATAGAGGATGTTTGGGGGCTCTGAAAGGGACTCAAAGATATCCTCTTGCCAGATTTTTTAAAATGGCTTATAAAATGCTGAGTTCACTTTCCTGAACATGCATTCTTTTGCATAGATTTGTGGGCAGGTAAAAATGCATTTGAGCATGAAATACATTTGTGTTTGCAAAACTGCTCAAAAGGTGCACCCATGCACAAGGATTTAGACATAAAAATTGCATCCATTATTCTGGAGACAAGGTTGATATCCCTTTGAAAATGTGGCCCTTCAAATCCATTTTCACAGCAATGCAGGGTCCCACAGACATTAATAGGATTTTGTGCACCTACACCAACAGGGGAAGAGACCCCAAAGTTGCACCCTCTTTCCGACTGTGCATTCTCTCTTTATTTCATTTTTTTAAATTAGTTCTGTTTTTTTTCCTTCACTGTGAATGAAATCCTTGTCCCATGAGCAAAGCCTAAGTGAAAGGCTTCAGCCTGTAAGTATTACCATAGGCTGGATCATTCCTTGCACTGGGCTATTTCCTCTGCATTCTCTCTCCTGCCCTGGATGCCTCAGATTCATACTGGCAGAATTTTGTGGATGTGTGTGACAGAAAAGAATTTTGCATGCCCTCTCCCTCCAAATATTGCAAATGGGATTACAAACGAATTGCAAAATTGTTAAGTGTGTTTCTATAAAGAAGTTTATAACCCACTACATATCAGGGCACTTTGTATTTGCAAAGTGGTTTTTTTTAAATATCTGGCATTTTATTAAATAATAAATAGTTGCAAAACCCCAAAATAACTGCTTGTGGTCAGGCTCAACTCGTATTTTTTTTTTGCCAAAATATTATTTACTTAAAAAAAATCCATTGCTTTTGGAGCATGGCACTTCTCTTTGGCTTTAAAAGCACAATTTAAATGGGAACTGTAAGGGGGATTTTTATAGAAGAGGAAGGGAAAAAAGCAAAACTGTCATGGCTTACAAAAACCATATTTAATTTAACCAAAAGATTTTTCCCATGTTCCGTATGTCAACCAAGAGATGTGTGCAAATGAAAAGATCTGCAAGAGCGTAGAACGCACTCAGTCCAAGCCCAGGCCCATCATGCAAACAGTCACGTGAGTAATTTTACTTGTGTGAGCAGTTCAGTTGTAGTCAAAGGGGTGCTCAGTTGCGTAAGTGTATTCAGGATTGGGCCTGCAAGTAGTCTCAGTAGCTGCTGACTCCATGGAGACTTTATGGGTTATACGCGCTAGGGCAATGGGGTAACTTCCCTTTAATGTGAATTTTACCAAACATGGCTAAACAAGCCTATTTCCTTCCCAGGGGCAAGCAGGTTAATGAGGATGACTGAACACAATATCCTAAGTGCGGTCTTCTAACAGCCCTATGCCACCCTGCTCCTTGGTATTTCTAGTGTTTCAACTATGGAATGGTTTATAGGTGTGTGAAGGTGATGCCCTATGTACAGTTCTCTGTACAGACATACAATTGTTTTTGTGTAGCATCTTTCATATAATCTGTATCCCAAAATGCTGTCCAGAGTTATCTCCTAGTGTAACACTGATATTCTAAATCAGTGGTCCCCAACCTTTTTCGTCTGGCGGGCACCAGACGACGAGCCATGGAGGACCATGGCGGTGGACAAGCATCCGCCGAAAGGCCGCCGACAAGCGGCAACGTCAATAGGCGTCACCACCAAAATGCCGCCGAGAAGCAGCGTCATCCAGAGGCGTCGCCGCCAAAATGCTGCCGAAAATCGGCGGCATTTCGGCGGCAATGCCTCTGGATGACGCTGCTTCTCGGCAGCATTTCAGTGGATGCTCGTCCACCAGTACCTATGCGGGCGCACTTAGATGCCCCAGCAGGCGCCATGGCGCCCGCGGGCACCATGTTGGGGACCCCTGTTCTAAATAGTAGCAGAGGGAGAAATTAAGTAGTACAGGTAATGGTATAAAGAAATGTTTTCAGCTGAGACTTGAAAAGAGATGAAGTGTCAATGAGGCACAGACTGTACCAAACAGCCACCACAACAGAGGAGAAGGATCTCACACCAGCTGTGGCAAGAGCTTGTGGAAGGACAGAGAAGAAAGCAGCACCCGATGAGCAGAGGGAGAGGAAAGTCTCTAGGCAGACAATGCCCCAAATTCTGCCCTTAGACACTTTCATGCCTCTTTCGTTCAGTAAATGGAGGTTGTGTGTGAGGGTCTGAGGTCAGAATTTAGCTCTCTCATCCCTGGACACTGGCAAAAATCATGAGCAACTCTGTTGACTTAAATAGAGTTCCACTAGATTTTACTAGCATAAATGGGATTCAAAATCTGACCTCCCATCTGGGAAGTGGAAGAAGAATATGACGGGTTTTAAAAAACAAGGAAGGCAGATTTATACAGGATCCTGAAAGGAATGGCATGCCTATGGAGTGGAGGGCAGGCGTGATGTGGTAGCACTTCTTTTATCTATACATGAAGATGCAGAAGCAATAGTGTATGCATGCTGAAACTGATAGGGAAATGCAATTACTAAATGTGACAAAGATGGCTCCCTCCCTTTGCCCCCCAAGAACTAGGATTAACAAAGGTAGTTTCCCATGAGTGTCCAGTCTAAGAAAAACTCAGTTTCATATAAATTGCACTGGCCTCTCTCAGTTTATCCAAGTAAGGACAATGGATAGAATTTTTTCAATCCCTTAAATAACGTGGAGGCTAAATGAGGCTTAACTAAGGAAATGGTGAGACACCAATGAAAGTTTTTCTGGTGTTTTTTGTTTTGTTTTCTGTTATTATAATACCTTACCTTTTGCCTTCTCTTTAGCCCATACATGACAATGCATTGAAAGAGATTTCATGACAAAAGTTACTTCAGGATTCACAATATGTTGCTATGGTGCATGCTACTGAAGAGAATAAGCTAATGGGCTCTCTGCTTAATGTGATTAGAGCTATTATTGACATAATGCCAGGAAGACGCAAAACCATTAGCATTACACTACAGCTCACTTCAGCCTCTACTCAGATTTAGCATTTGATCCACAATTTTAATTTTGCTCTGCTCTATTCAGAGCTGCATTACACAAAATGCATAATTAAAAGCTGCTGTGATTCTCTCTACTTCTCAAATTAAAAACATAGCAAACATTTGCAGTTCTAATCCACTAGAAATTAATAAATCAAACATAGTCTTTTATCTGGATTCCTCAGTGCAATTCAGGCTGCATGTTGGGAATATTTTACGGTGCAGCAGAGAGAACTGCAGTAAGAGCCACTGCTCAAAAGAAAGAACAGTCTCTAAAGCCTGCAATGCAATACACTGAGGACTTGGAGGGCAGCAGAATACTGATAGCCTTGTGATTTCCTAAAGTTAAATGGGGAGCTGTTTCTTTTATACTATCTCACTATAAATCCTTTTAATTCATTTTCCTTTATTAGCTAACTTGGTCAGTGTACACTAGAGATGGGTAAACCAAGGGGTAGTTTTGATTTTGCAAACCCTTGTTGTCAGGTTTAGATTTTTCAAACAAAAAGCAGGAGGGATTTAGATCCTAATCAAAGGCATTATTTTATTCACACTCCTGGTATCCCAAATCTTGTGATCTTATCTCAGCACCTTTCCCCAACAGACAATGGGACTCCTTAAGAGACACGAGGTGCTCCCCTACTAATTTCAGCTCCCCAGTCTCAGACAGTGTAACCATTTCACTGACATATCTGAACCGTCTAGCAACACTCATAATTGCTGAGAGTCATAATTCAGTGCATTACAGTGCTGACCTGATCAGAGCCTAGTTCAAAAGGATGTCATAGGACACCAAACTAACCTGTTAAGAAGTTAGAAGCATCCACTGATGCAAGGAAGAACTGTGTGTAGTGTGAACCAACATCCACACTTTCACTGCTCTACTATTTGAGAATTTGTGTCTTATTTCCTTCACATAGTTTCCATCAGGCAAAAGTTGTGGGTTTTATCCTGGGCAAGTTTTCAGAAGATTTGCTTCATTTTTACTTGTACTTTTTTTTTGGCTGTGTTTGTAAAAACTTCCATTTCTTCTGTGACAAATATGTGAAATGCAATTAAGACTATGAGACTTACCATTCACACCCACTTAACAGCCCCTTTACACTGCCAGAGGGCATAAAGAGACCTTAGTATAAATGAGAATCAGGCCCAATATGTAATTCTAAATGGCCTGATAATAATTTGGTTGAATGTTAAATGTGTATTTGTACAATATGCCATAAAGAGGTGTGTAACTAATAAATATCTTCAAGATTTAGGCTTAAATTGCAAATATATATGTATGCACAAGAACCCCAAATTGAATTAATTTAGTGGCACTTATTCTTGTTACATACAAAAGTGGAAATCTGACCCACTAGTGCGTGATAAGGAATTCAAAATTAAGGTTGAGCATCCATTTCTAAATTCTACCAGGATGTCCAAGTCTTGCTAAGGATACAAACCTCTTTCTAAAGGCCTCAAACCAGAGTTTAGAATTTACATGCAAATTAACTATAATAGCTAGCCAAATTATTTGAGGAGTGAACAAAGTTTCATCTTAATTCTCTAGATAATTTGTTTTAAACCAAACTTTTAGGGCCAAATTCTTTTTTCATTTTACTGATATAAATCTGGGTAGATTCTGACCTTGATATTACTCAAAATTTGTGTGTCGTTAATTCTTCTTGTTGTGCAGATCATAACTACAGAATTTCCCCCCTCATTGTTCATTGACAGCACAATTATAGGACATGCTATGTTTTTCTAAAATGAGTGTGTCACAATATTTTTCACAATTAAAAACATTTTAAACTTACTTTTGCTTATAATAATTTTGCTGGAAGCTTCAAATTTCTCATCTCTTCTTTCTTTATTGAAAGTTTTCTCTCCTATGGCAAATTTGGCAAATTCCTATAGCGTTGCTGAAGAGTGCTGGACCCCTAGTATTGATTTAATGTGTGTGTGTGTGTGTGTGTGTGTGTGTGTGTGTGTGTGTGTAAAAAGACAATCATAGAATATCAGGGTTGGAAGGAACCTCAGGAGGTCATCTAGTCCAACCCCCTGCTTAAAGCAGGACCAATTCCCAACTAAATCATCCCAGCCAGGGCTTTGTCAAGCCGGGCCTTACAAACCTCCAAGGAAGGAGATTCCACCACCTCCCTAGGTAACGCATTCCAGTGCTTCACCACCTCCTAGTGAAATAGTGTTTCCTAATATCCAACCTAGACCTCCCCCACTGCAACTTGAGACCATTGCTCCTTGTTCTGTCATCTGCCACCACTGAGAACAGCCTAGCTCCATCCTCTTTGGAACCCCCCTTCAGGTAGTTGAAAGCAGCTATCAAATCCCCCCTCTTCTCTTCTGGAGACTAAAAAATCCCAGTTCCCTCAGCTTCTCCTCATAAGTCATGTCCTCCAGACCCCTAATCATTTTTGTTAAAATGATTAAAGTCTTTATTTTAGCATTTGTTTCTCCCACTTTACATACACACATCCAGCCAGCCACAATCCTAAAGTTAGTTTCTATCAAGATGCCAGACAAAAAATTGGTAACTTAAAGTTAAGGTTGCAGCAGTAGTACATATACCCATTAGAAAATATATGTATCAAGAATGTTACAAATAATTAAGCATTAAAAAAAAAAAAACATGGAACTGATCAATTAAGGTACCAGAGACCAAAGTACCCTTAATCTTTCATATGTTCTCCTTAAAAATGCACACATTTTCTGCCCATAGACTTAAGTTCACAAAGATTTCACTGCACAACTTTTTGACACAAGTCATTAATGTGTGAAATTCTGGTCCCACTGAAATCAATGGGAATTTCACCATTGAGTTCAGTGGGGCCAGGATTTCACCCCATGTGCCTGGTTCTCTCTTCCTCTAGCGGACATAGGCCCTTACCATCCAAAAGTGAGTTTGTGTTCTTGGGTCTACACTGCCTACTAGCTGCTGGCATCCATGTGTTGCTATCAAGTCCAGCGTATACTGGGCATACTGTTCTAAGTTCAGTAAGTAGTCTTGAAGACTTCAGAACTACTGTATGCACTAGGTCAGCCGGGAAGGAATGCACATCAGGGATCAGAGATTTGGCTCTGTCTGAGAGAGGAGTGGCAACATGGAGTCCGGGGAGACTATTCAGCATTCACATTTTTCCGTGCTGAAATCCAATATTTACAAGAATCAGCTCTTCTACAAGATTTCCCTGTTCACACCCTTTTTCCATGTCAAAAGCCTACATATAAGTTTTTTCTCATTGGTTTTTGAAAGCTAAATTTTTATACAATGAAGTTTATCTGGTGGCATATTTTCCCCCAATTGCTTTCATGATGGTGACCCATATATTTTACTTTAATAATACTGCTAATATTATTTTTTAAATTGCTTGAAAAATAGTCTGTGCACAAAATTCTGATGAAAACTATTCAACAGGTGAAATCTTGAGTTAGGTTTTCAAAATACAGATACTCAATAAACATTAGACCTGTTGCTGTTGCAAACATTAAAAAAAAAAAAAAAGTCATTTTCAGATCAAATTCTACTTCACCCAGGAAAAGTAACATTATTTTCAAAACGTTACTATTTCCCTCACATTGTTACAAGGGAACTGGAGAGTGAAAAAATGGCTTCACAATATAATACCGATTGCAACCTCAGCTATAGAGAGACTACTGGACTTCATAATCAAAGAACCTTCTGTGGTTTATAGTCCTGGCCCAAGATTCAAAGATAGTTTTCTCCGTGAGGATGCATGGCATTGCAGAATGTTGTAGGAAGCTTATTCTTCAGGTCTGGCTGATATTTGTGTAAAAGTGATAAAGTAAAAGGATGTGTGCCAAATGTATTTACCTCTACTCCAATAACAACCTTAACCATCATTACAGTCCATTTCCTTACCAGTACTGAATTAATGGATTTGGATAACTCTTCTGCCAAATGTATTGTACAAAACCAATTAAAGAAATCTTAAAAAGATCAAAAGCATCTCATGGTCCCAGTGTGTCTGTACCAATTGGCTGGCAGTGTGGCTAATAAACATTTTAAGAGTAAAGCAATGAAAACAAAAGCGAGTGTGATCTCTGGAATAGAATACCACCGTCAGTAAGCACAGCAGAGATATTTATCTTGAAATGATGTCTAATGTCAGACTGTTAGCACAGCAATCTTTCTCCCCTCCCTCTCTTCACTGAACTAATGAGCTTAAAGTAGAGGTAGTGATCAGCCCAGGAAAAGGACTGAGGTTCTCTTTCTGCCTTCCACACCATTCCTCCACTGAGAGTGCCAAAGTATCCGAAATGCAGGCAGCTTGGAGGCTTATCAACACTGGAAAAGTCAAAGAAATAGTTTGTCATATCAGCCCTTGACTGACAGCTTAGACCTAAATTAGGTCAATTCTCCTTCATTTTCACATATGGATAAATCAAATATCACTTCAGCATAAAGTGAATTATGAAGTAAATTAACAATACAATAAGTAATATAAATTAAGTAAATTTAATAATTTAGTCTGTTATCTTCTTAGTTGCACTTACAACTCGTATTCTCTTCAATGGGAGCTACCTGCATGGGCTAACTACAGGATAAGGCCCTTACGCCGAGTAAAAAAATGTTGCAGTTGTTTTTTAAAACAAGTTGGCCATACCAGTGATTTACAAACTCCTTATTTCTCATCCTTATTTTTTACTTTGCCTTTCCAGAGTTCATTTTTTCCCTTGCGATTTTACATTTGTTGAAAAATTTTCACTTACTTCTCCAGACCTGTGCTGATCTTATTTCTGTCAAGGTAAACTGAAGCTTGTCTTCACTGCACCGCTCTACCCTCAGAGAATTAGCCCAGATGTGAGCCTTCCTAAATTTAAGGACCAGACTATTGTGAAAAGAAAAAAATCAGGTGGTCACTCAGATGAAGCATAAAGCAGAGGCAACAAGTAGTAGGGATACTACAGTAGCTGACTTATGGTATATTTCCACCAAAATTCTATCCAACACTGATTTCCTTACACCGACTTAACTTTCTTGGTTTTAAACCTTTGCTTCTTCAAGGCACAAGTGATAGTCTGAATCTCATCTCACTTACAGACGTATAATTTAATAAGAGCTGCTCCTGATTTATACCTATGCAAGTAGACGAGAATCAGGGTCCAAAACACATTCAACGTGAACAAGAAAACACCAAAACTCAGTACACACAGTCAGCCAGGTGTTAACCTGCAGCCTTTTTCCTAGATAGTCTATCACTTAATTTCTGATTTTATTCTTCAATGAACACAGAATGTTCAGCCTAAAAACATTTAAAATGAAAAGACTGTTACGTGCAATAAGAATAGATCATCTAATGTACAATTGCTTATTAGCTGAGGAAGTGCGTGACCTAAATTAACCACATGGATGCTGGTGGAGTACATTGGAGCACCTCACAGGGATCTCAGTGGGGTTTTGTGTGTGATCAAAAATGAAATAACTATGTTATGTATTCCATTGCATCCATGTCTCTCATTGCAAAAGGGACTTGTCAGTTCAGAATAAAGAGAGGAAGCACAATACTGATGCTAGTGAGTGGCTGAGCAGGGTAAGATTGAGGGCTCAGATGAAGACAAAGGGATGTGTTTTCATCCCACTGCATGGGGAAATATGTAATGGGAGGGATATATGTGTATGTGTAATTCCTCATGCACTACCATCAGAAATTGTCTATTACAGTACCTGATGTGTATGAAATTGCCCTAAAATCTCCCAAGAGCCCCTATGTAAAATTAACCCTTGTATAAACAAAGGTTCAAGCAGAGAGTATTCTTGGCATCTAAGAATGACAAAAGGAAGTTAAACAAACAACTACATCACATGCACAAAGGCAATTTTTACAAATACAAGTTTTATTACTCTAGTTAGTCACAACTTCAAACTTTGTTTGCATGCTTCTACCGAGGAGAAGCGAATGTTCAGTGTTCATGAAGGATGGCAGTAAGGGGAGAGTAACAGGGCCAGGCACAGGGTCTGATTCTGATCTCTCATACTAACTCAGCTGAAGCCAGTGGAATTGCAATGGTGTAAAACTAGTAACAAGTCTGCCTGGAAACCGGCCCACAGCATGGGTCAATGCCATGCACAGCCCATACAGCTCTGCCAAAGAATTTCTATCCTGACCTGCAGAATATCCCTGTTGCTGCTGTTCTCCAGCTACAAGGCTCCCCTTAGAAGACACTGTCAATCATGCCAGTGAAAATACATGTTTTTCATGATGACCACATGACAAACACCCCTCATTTTCCACTAATAATCTTAAACAGGTTTACATCTAGTTCTCCCCAGGGGCAGAAAAACTATGAATTTAGAAATATTTAGAACAAGTTTATTATAAAAGAGATCAAAACCATGGTAAAAAATATGAAGATAAACAAATCAATACTATGCTAGCAGGGTATGTTTATAAAAAGCTATTTATTTATATTTAAGCTCCTAGCACATTTTTGGTGCTATATGAACTAACAGATTCTGCTGGCTTTTTGATAGTACCTTCCTTATCAAAAAGCCCCACTGAATTCAATGGACTTATTGCCGCAGTAAGAACCCACACAATGTGAGAAAAGGGGGCAGAAGCTAGTCCACAAAAATAATAATAAATGAAGATACAAATTGATATTTGTCTTGAGTATTTATTTATTGGTATTTAAATTTAGTTATGCAATTAAGGGCTAGGTCATTAAATATGGTTGTACAGCTCCTAGCCTCTGTGGGGCTGCAATTCTGACTCTGGGACTCCAGATATTACCACAATTCAACTAGCAAATAATCATAGTATGTAAACGAATCAAAATGAACAATCATTTACACAGTTTTAACCAAGTAAAAATCAGTTTCTGGGATCAGCCCTAAAAACACCATAAATGGAGGACTTAAAAAAATAAGAGTAAAAGAACAAAAAACAGCTACCGAAAAGCAAAATTAAATCTTGTTCAACACACCCTCACGCAAGAGAGGATATCATAAACAATATATTGACTGAATAAAAATTGACAAAACTGTGATGCATCCATTACACCAGAAGCAGGAGAGAGTTCAGTTTGTAAGAAAATCACAATAGCTTTAGACGGATATTTACTCAGTTAAGAATATATAGTATGCGGGTTAGAGCAACATGTTGTACAGTATCTACCTGCTACTACTCTGGAACTGTTTGCATGACCAAAAACAACACACTGAAAATATGGAGTTATCTGCTAATAATAAATAAATAAATAAATGATATAACCATAAAATTATTAATAATCACAAACCACCTGGGCTTTAACAAGTTCCTCTGCAGAGTATCCCAATGAAGTGAGCTCTGAACTGACCTGAGAATAGTATCCTTCTAGCTTTCACAGTCCCCTCTATCTTTTATTCATTAATGCAAGCAAACGAGTGATGAGACATGAAATTTTAGTGAATGCAGAACCGTATGCTCTATGGACAGTTTATGGGATTTGCTACTTCTGCGATGGTTTGGACATAAAAAAAAAAGACAAAAAGCATGCTCAGAAGAACAAAGTAAAATATTTACTGCTGGCTGTTAAACTACATCCTTCAAGTTATAGCTAATGTGCTTTCCAATACGGGAACATTACCAAGGGGTCAGCATTACAGCATTAAAATTTTAGACACCAGTACTCTCAGGAGCAGTCTATGGTCTTACAAGCAAAGGAACACAAATAGAGCGATGGAGTCACTGAACCACAAACAGTAGTTTTTAAGTGAAAAGTCATGCAAAGGTACAAGGGCCTCAGGTCTCTGGTGTAACAGGTACATCTATGTCTGCCTATCAACTCACTCAAGTGCTATTAAAGACCGATCCATCCATCTGAGTGGGCCCATTTGCTCCTTGCAGGTACAAATGGCTATTTGCTGTACATATGCGATTACACACTCACTTCCTCTGTCCCATGCTAACAGCATGTAAAACAAAAAAGTGCCGTTTTATATACACAGAGGCACTTATCTGGGGCCCATGGGCTCTGAATACAAAGCACTCTGGATGGATTGATGGTAGTGAGGTGGGGACACAACAGGAAATGGACAACTGTGCATTTTCCCGGGTTAATAGCATAACGATTCTCTGTTACTTGATCACTTCACTACCTTGTGCCACTGATTCCTCCAAAGCAGAGAAACAAGCTACAGTGGGAAAACAGCCAGCTTTTGTACAGCCAAAGGCAACCAACAGAGCATAAATCGTCGGAAGAGTACGTTGAATTTTGGGATTTTGTCCCGAATTACTATTATCTTCTCATCTACTATTTATCTTATTGTTTTCTTAAGCCTCCAATCACTCAACATGCTTCTTTTGCTCAGCATAGGATATGAGACGTGAAATTCTTTTAGCAAAGGCTGAACTGTATCCACAACTTCTCAGATTTAAAATAAATAAAAATAATGCATTTAAACATAATTAGCAATGGGTTAGGTGCCACAAACCTCTGGAGACCTGAGTTTGAATTGCATGCACCATAGCAGGTGGAGTGAGTTTTACTGCTTGTATCAGCTCAGACGCCTGGAAAATACAGAAAAAATAATTCACAAAACACCCAACCCAACCCTCTCCTCCCTCTTTTTTTTTTCTTCTTCAAAAAATGTATTATTTTTCTCTCAACAAAATTAAACTAAACTGAAAGGCATTGGGTCTGTTAGAATTACACTCTCTCTAAAGAGTAGTGGCTTTACAAGCTAAGGCTCAGGCTAGTGTTTTAAATGGAAGGGCCCTTCACAGACTTCTCTGGACACAGAGAGAGAATCTTTTCCCACTATCCCTTCAGACACATTCATTATTTAAATGAAACCTCAGTGTGAAAGACACTTTCAGAAATATTTGAGCATCCCTCCACCAGCACTACCACTGTTCTCCTACAAGCTACTATTAACAGAAAGAGTAGTGTAATCTCATAATTTGTGCCTTTTATGCCCCTCTGTAGCCTATCCTCTGAATAGTTAGGTAGTCCTCAACATTGAAATCTGGCCTCGTGTTAAATTTTGAACAGTATCTGCTGTTTTACACCTCAGAGCTCAGAGAAGGCAGCACGGTAGTTGGTGTACAGATGTGACAGAATGTTTCTATTCCACAAAAAAGCTCCCTGTTTTTGACACACTGGAAAATGTACAGCCAGAGAGTGCTTGAGGCAAAGATGCCACACCAGCCTTACATCTGTCTGCTTTCATTTGTCTACAACTGTGCTTATAGATAAAACAAGTCTTCCAGATGTCATCACAAGCAGCGTTCATATGCTGACTTTACTGAGACACTATTGTTTGCTGCCAGCATAACAGAGTTGTAAAACTAAAATATTTAAACTCTGCGCTACTCAACACAACTTTGAATGTCACACAGGATCTCATTTCAGGATTAATTAATGTACACCCCAATAAAATAATCATGTGTTTAAAAAAAAAAAAAAAAAAAACAACAGAGCTAGCTAGCATATACTGCATTCAGCTAGCTTTTTTAAAAACAATTTTTTTTAAAAGAACTGTTCTGATGGAATACAGTGGAACTGAACAAGTTGCCCATTAGGGAACAAAACATATATTTCCCATATGTCTGAGAAGAAATACTGCACATGGTGCAGTGTATGTGGTTATTTTTTGCATATTTCAAATTAAAAGTTTGTCCTGTTGTGTGTTGCAAGGATTATTTGTTATTGAAAACTAAAACAGATATCAGCTAGAAATATATTTCAGTCTACAGTGGTTGCCATTAAAATCTTTACAATTGTCTTTGGCAAATAATTAATGTTACTGTAGAATTCATGGATTTCTCTATACATATGAATAGTACAGTGAATTATTACAATGGAAATCTGTAAAAGCTTTCCTGATGACCACTGTATTATAGAACCTTTGATAGATGACACTTAGTTTTTAACTTCCTCCTGCTTTCGGGGGGATGGGGGTGGAAGCCCCTCTTTTCCACTTGACATTTTCTATATGTAGTCTTCAGCCTTTGGAGAATTTTTTTTTTAAAGTTTCACGTTAATCAGAAAAAGTGTTTTTGAGATACAGGACTTTGAAAACATCTGGCTTTCACTTTTGGAAGTCTTCTTATGGTTCTTTATATAGAGTCAGACTTAAAAATAGCAGTTTTGCCTAGACACTTTAGATTTGTTTAATTCATCTGTCCTTAATGAGAATTAGTTCATAAGATTGTTTTATTCAAGGTTAGACTGAAAATGCTAATTTTTTTACTATGGAAAACTGAATCCCTGAAAGCTGTGTCAGGTTTTTTGGATGTAAACTACTTGAAAGGTCTTCAGGAGCTTACAAACAACTGCTGATATAGTATGTAGCATTTATAAGCTCTGCAGGGCAAATAGCTTTGGTTCAAGAATTTAAGTTTCAAAGATGCACTGAGAGCAGACCATGTAAACTCTAGGAGCCAAATAACTTTTGTTAAAGAAATCTTCAAAGCTCTGAGAACTTACAAAGTTTGCTCAGGTGTAACCTGACTTTTATAAGGTTCACAATCCCAAATGTAGGAGAGCTATAAAGAGTTTGTAGTGGCTGTTGCAGAGCCTACAAGGTAAGAGGACAATAACATCTTGTTGATCGTTGAAGATTTCTTTCAACTGTTACAAGGTTGTGCCTGGACTTCTTAGAAAAGACTGGCTGCATCTGCAGAATTGGTAAGCTCCAGAGACAAAACCCACACTCCTGTAAACTTTGTTGGACAAGTAACGACAACTCAGAAGAACTTGTAAATTCGCTGAAACACCTATGGAGCTCATATGCTACATGAATCAAATACTGTAGCTCCCTACTGGGGAACATACACTCTCATGTGGAGCATCTAGATTCTGAGGGGAAGAGTGGGGGAAAATTAGGTCAGGCTTACACTAAAAAGCAGGGTTGACCCAGCAACGTTGCTCAGGGGTCTGAAAAAAACGTTAAGCTGGTGTAGACAGCACTAGATCAACAGACAAATTCTTCTCTCAACCTAGCTACTGCCTCTTCGGGAGGTGGATTAATCACAGTGATGGGAGAAATCCTCCCGTTGTAGTGAGTGTCTACACTGAAGCACTACAGTGGTACAGCTGTGCCACTGTAGAGTTTCTAATGAAGACATAGCATTAGTGAATTATTAAACTCATTTTGCCTGATCCCCACTCCACACTTCAGGGTATGAAAACAACAAGGAGTCTGGTGGCACCTTAAAGACTAACAGATTTATTTGGGCATAAGCTTTCGTGAGTAAAAACCTCACTTCTGCATCCGAAGAAGTGAGGTTTTTACCCACGAAAGCTTATGCCCAAATAAATCTGTTAGTCTTTAAGGTGCCACCAGACTCCTTGTTGTTTTTGTAGATACAGACTAACACGGATACCCCCTGATACTTCAGGGTATGAGTTTTTCAGGTACCAAGTTACACACTTATAATCAACACACTGTTTGTGCACCACATTTGATCAAATAAATTAAAGTAACACTTTGGCCTCAGTGCATGATTTTTCTTCCAGCAATACTCTGAACATGCAACCCCAAATTGTAATTTAAAGCTACAGCACAAACATGGATCTGGTTACAGACTGTAGTAACAGAAGGATTTACTGAACTTTCCAAGCTAACTGCCCGCATTAAGCTTTATAACACCTTCTAGCCTCTCTCTCCCCAGCTAATAGTTTTCAAACTTTATTTTTAGGGAGTACTATAATCCCAGGGGCTACATATTGCTAAGCGTGCAGTTCAATCCCTGGTCTGCTTTAAAACCAAATATTAAATTTTATTTTTTTTAAATCTAGTTCTTCTCCTCTCTCGGCAGTTGCTTGGGAAACATAAACATAAGTTGGCTCAGGGTGTATGCTGTGTCCCCCTCACCACCATGGAGTAGTGAAATGGGAGCCAGGTCATTAGCGAATATCACTTTATGCATAAATGAGAGAGAGGAAATCGGCGATGATTTGGACACATCTCCCCTAAGAAGTTAGTTAGTTGGTGGGGGAAGACCAGGCACACGTCCAGCAGGACAGTGTTAAGGCACATGCCCAGCAGGAACTGGGAGTATTACATTCTCTACTGTGATAACAGATGCAGAGTCACATTTTCAGAAGTGCCCAAATGACTTAGGAACCTAAGTCACACCATAAATCCCATTGAATTTCAATCATGTAGGCTCCTAAGTGCCTATGGCACATCTGAAAATGGTACGTAGGCTCCTAAATCACTGAAGTGTTTTTGAAAATTTTAGCCACAGCCTTATTCGCATGTCCTATCATGAGCAATGTCCATTGGAATTTTCTGAATATGATTTTAAAATCCATATATAAATATACCATTGCAAGAAATCTGATCTTATGTTTTTTTTTAAACACAAAAGAGAAATGGGAAGAGAAGAAATGCCACTCGCAGATTCCACCCCAAGGGTTTATATAGGATTGTGCAATGAACTGCGTGCTTCTCTTGGCACACAGACCAGAAAGGGCTGGCATGCTTACATTTGCTTGTTGTTTTGTCGCATGGTCCTTAGCTGTCAGAGTGAGCTCCTCCTCTACCACTTGATCCTGACCCATGACATACTTCCAAGGGGGCCTTTCAAGTATGCTAAGCCAGTGGTTCTCAAACTTTTGTACTGGTGACCCCTTTCACATAGCAAGCCTCTGAGTGAACCCCCTTATAAATTAAAAACACGTTTGCATATATTTAACACCATTATAAATGCTGGAGGCAAAGCAGGGTTTGGGTTGGAGGCTGACAGCTCACGACCCCCCATGTAATAACCTCACAACCCTCTGAGGGGTCCCAACCCCCAGTTTGAGAACCCCGTCCTAAGCAGTTATGTTAAATCTACCAAAATTGTGTTTTGAGACTTTCACTGAGCTCTTTCTTTTCAGGTACCATTCCTATCCCCAAATGAAGAATTCATTCCACACACATGCCCCTACTAGATCATCAGGAACAGTTGTACTGCTGAAATAGCCCTGCAGCTGAGAGCTTAGTCAGAGGCTGTATCGCCACTAACGTAGTGTGCATTCTCTGGGAGATTAAATCGGTTACTTCTATAAAACTTCTGACCTAAAAGTACAAGAGCCTCCTGGTTACACTTATGGCACCATATTGGTGGTAACACATTCATGGACTGTCTTGTCCTGTAGGTTTCAATGGTTTATCTTTCAGTCATAAAATCTGCCAAACATCCGATGGCTTGTGTTCTTCTATGAATGAGTGTCTGTAAAAATATAAAGGTGTGTTCTGTAGTTTCACTGAGATTATTTGTAGAAAGAGCAAGTCAATCTTGGAACCAAGCTGGCTTTTCCCTGTACCTTGTCTGAACATTCCCATCTTTTCTGGAGCTGATTTGGCTTAAACCCTTTGAAAATAAATCATTCCCCAAAGCACTCAAGATTTCCCTGAAGACCTTGACTGGCTTCCTGCTTCATAGGCTTCTACTCCTGTGCTGAACGGCTAATGCATTTTAGGGATGTTTGCTCTGATGCAAAGCTAACTTAAAAGTAAAAATAAACTACCAGCATAACGTTAACAGTATACTATGCCATTGCCAGGCTAACAATGTCAAATGCTGAAGTTATATCAACAGAGATGGTGCTACTTCTGTAACACCCTCTTCTGTTACCACTTTTTCTGTTTCAGAGGAGAAAGAACGGATTAGAAGACCAGAATGATGATCGTCCGGTCACTTATAAAAACTAAGGCTTAATTTCCTTCCATGAAGAAAGAATAAAAACAGTGATTCCAAATTTATGGGAAAAAGTGATGCTACTCCACTTTCAACCAGGATAAATTTTCAGCTTGGTGCATGAAGCCTGAGGCATGCAGTTCTATATTCCCCACACACCACCCTGTTTACGTTCCTGTGGATATTGTTATTTTAAAGGAGACATGCTTTAACTTGTTTTCAGGGATGTCTATCTTTTGGTATTCATCAGACTCCAACAAATTCTTACCAACATTCAAGTATATCTAGGGTTTTGAAAACCTTAATATTCAGAAAAAAGTGATTTTTTTTCTTTTAGAACCTCTTATTTTAACCTATGAGAGATGAAACTTGCTGATTAACCCAATCATCATCAATTTTAGCATACATTAACTTTATGTAAAGGAAATGGCACACCTGCCAGGTCATTCAAGTTACTGGAGTGTTGGTACTGCATACGGTGAACCTACAACTCTACCAAGTTTTCCTGTAGGTCTGTATTGGAACACAATTTCATTTAAAAAAAAAATCTGATTTAACAATTCAGAAGTTCTCATGTATGTTTTATAAAAATGTATGAGAGACCTAAAAACCATGGAGAGCTATAACTTTGAGCTGGCTCATTTGTTTCCATTTTATTACAGAACTGCATGGTGGGCATCAAGCTCTTCACTGAAAGAAGAACATTAAATCTTTATTCTAATCTTTTTAGCAGAATGATATTAATAGTTTAATATTATTTTGTCTGACTGATAAAATACCACTCAAATAAGAGCAAAGAGATCACTGAACCCTAGTAGAGTCCTGGGGGGGCGGGGGAGGAAGGAAGGGAGAGAGGGGAGGTGAAGGGAGGGGGTAAAGAGCATTACTTCAAGCTATCTTCAAAAATAACACTTCCTCTTTCTTGTCAGGTACGGTACTATATTCTACTTATATCTCATTCTCTAGTGTGGGCTCCTACTTCATACTTTGAAAGGCCCCTGTATAGAAATAAATCATATTATATTGAAATCCTTTATTTTGTTCAAGCTGGGTTTTATTCGGAGGAGCCCTAATGAGGTTATTGACAACTTCACAAAACCTCTTCTTCTTTTTGGGCATGTTGAGCTAAGCAAAATGGTTGTGAGCAATGGAAACTTTACTTATAGGAGCATGTTATAGCCTTATCCTAGAGGCAACAAACATTATTCATCTCAGGGTTTTCTGTGCCACCCACCACTGCAGCATGTAAACACTCAGATACTCTGGGAAGATCCTGGCAGTGGGAAGGATGAGGATGAGCGTGGAAGCAAGGGGGAGCTGGTAACTCTTTCTGAGCTTGTTGCACTTCATACCAGTCCAGTTTACTACTCCAATAGTAACCAGCTGAACAGAACCTCTACGCTGAATAGCATGCTTAGCTCAGTACTCATGGATTTAAATGAAATGGAACTAATAAAGCACCCAAACTCACAAAGTGAGTGAAAAGGGGGAAGGGAGGGTTCAACAAGGAGATACAAATGGGACCCTGCACACAGATGTATGTTCCTCGGCCAGACCTGTTACTTGCAGTACTGTGAATCAAGCAGGCCCTACTTATAATTGAGATCAAAATGTTTTTGTTTTTTTCCCTTTAAATAAAAGATGCTGCACACAAAGATTTACTACGAACATGTGTCCTCCTCCCCGCTGTTTCCTTCTACTCTCATCGCATTGTAGCAACTCCAAGGAGCTTAAGGGACAAGGAAGGCAGAGCTGATGGTGAGTTAACTTGTGCAGGATGCAGTTTACTTTGTAAACCACAGGAGTTAGCTTCAGCATCTGCCATGGATCAAACCTCTCTTTCTAATGCTTACATAATGCTCGATGATTTCTTCCTCCTTCCCCCCATCTTTTCCTGCTGTTAGTATGGTATCATTTTGATAACTTGACGCACAATAAAATCCTTTTGGTTATTTTGTAACACTTCATGAGCTAAATGCTTCACTCAGAGAGATAGGAAGTTTTAAGACCCATTTTGGTGTGGATTCCAATATCCTCAGAACTGCTTGACTTTAACCAAATTCTTTTACATAACTGCATGTTCATGCTGTGGGAGGGGCTTGCAGGTCTACATTGCTTGCATATGGTCAGAGATCAGCCAACACATAACCCTTTATATGTTTTAAGCATGTTTTGCTAGTTCAAAGAGCTCTGTTCTGATTTTTACCCACAAAATAGGCCCCCTACTTATCTCACTACCTGAAGTTACAATGATTGATTATCTTTAAAAGCAGGAATACTGGATACAATAGTAATATTCCTTTATCATTATTGCAAACACCACCATTCAGCATACTGTGGATTTATTCGAAAAATCCCCAGTGATCACTTTAACTACAGAGCATTACACAGATCTCCCTTGCTTTTTATCTTATTTTATTTACTTTTAAAATTAGCTACAAAGTTTTAATAAAGGTGATAAACCAATTCCTATACACACAAAACCTTTTTTCATGGAAACATGCACAGTCAATAGATTATCAACTATATGCACAGTATGTCCATCCCGAGCCTCATGGAAACTCGGAAGAAGATGGGAGAGACTCACATACAGTCATCATCTAGGATGCACTCCCCACTTCTTTGAAAACTGAATGAACTAAAGCAGTGGTTCTTAACCTGGGGTGCATGCACCCCTTGGGGGGTGCGAGATGCCCTTTCTGGGGGTGTGAGACATGCCAGATTTTTTTAGAAGGTAAATCATCAAAAACACAAATTAAACACAGGCACGTAAGTACAACTACTTTATTTAATCAAACCTATGTATTTATTAACATTATACTTTTTAATGATTACTGTAATATACAAACAAAAATATATCTAGGTTTAAAGAACTGACCTACTTCAACAATTTTTGATAAGGGGTGCGAGGACATATTTTGAGAACCAAAGGGGTGCAGGCTGCAGTAAAGGTTAAGAACCACTGAACTAAAGGAAAGCAAAACAACAAGCCCAAAGGTCTCTGCTAATGTGTCATGGAGAAAATTAGGAATCTGAAAGGAATTTATCAGATATGCATGTAAAATTCATCATAATTAACCAATAAAGCTAGGGTTTTCATAGGAACATAAGGAAGTTTGGCATCTAACTGAATTTGAATGGCATTTAGGTGCCTAACTCCCTTAGAGTCCTTCGAAAATCCAGCCTTAATTCTCTAATTCACAAGACACTATCAGTAGCTGTCCATATTTTTCTAGAATGCTACTAAGGTAGATTCTGCCATTCCTTCCAGAGCACAGAGAAATCTCACTATCTTTATTAAATTAAGGTGCAATCATTAATGTGGGGAGCCGAGGGTCTTGTGTTTACTCTCTAAATTGGGGAGAATTTCCCCCATCACAATGTGTGAAATTTCTTTTCTAAGAATGTTTTTAAACTCAAGAATATCTGAAAATTTGGTTCAGTGCAAAATTTAAATGGTGATGTTATGTATTCCATCCATCCATCCAGACCATCCATCAGAAGTGTGGGAGAACCATTAAAAAGAATTCATCATCATCACCACTCCCATAACCACATTGATCGTTGGGGCACCATCATTGATGAGCAAGGGACCAATTGTCTCCTTCCCATTAAAGAGTTAGGGGACTCCAAAAGGATTGAAGGAAGTTGGCATTTGGGTGGGAAGGGTTGGCAAAAATATTAACGTGGAAAATATGGGTCCTCATACAAGCTTTTAGTTTTTTCCTTAGTCCCAGGTTACAGCTTTCCTGAGTGGAGAAGGAATTCACATAAAGAAACATCTTCACCTGTGAAAACTACCTTGTGTCTCAAAGGGGAGGAAAAAACAAACACACAAAACCAGGATAAAACTACCCAATTGCTCCTGTAACCACTTCCCCTGCTGTGGTTTGCATGTGGTAACGCAAAAACAATAGGTGGTTTACAGATGCTTTCCACAACTATAGAAAAATATGACATTTAACTGTTATTTTCTAGTGGTCCAATATTTTTCATCCCACTCTATTTGTAACTTCTGTCAAAGCACCCAAGTTTATCATTTTAATACAAGAGTTGTTTGGCATTTGTACACACCCAACCAGGTATATATTAGCTATTTCAATCTTTCTAAGAAACATTTTCCCCTCACATTTTTGCATTTTTTATACATTCATAAGGCATTGAGCACTATAACTAGTGAAAGAACCTAATGGCTTGCAAAAGAGCCTCTACATAGTCCGGTCAGATGGGCTCAGCCTTTCATGATGCCTAAAATGTTGCTGTCTCCAACTGTAGATGTTACAGCAGTGGATTAGTAATGGACATCTCAAGGATTCACAGATTTCAAGGCCAGAAGGGACCATTATGGTCATCCGGTCTGAGCATAACATAGGCCAGAGAATTTCTCCCAGTGATTTCTGTAGGGGAGAGAATTATTCTCCCTAGTCTCAACACAACGATATAGAATTTTACAAAATGGCAGCAGCACCACTGAATAACTAAATGTGAAAATGTGTCTGCCTCAGAGAGATGGACACAGTAAGTTTTTTCAACTCTATCCACCCACACATTCATGAAAAGAATCTGGCTGTTGGACTAGTTAATCAAATACATATTTGTATCAACACACCCTTTCCACGAGAATCTCCAGCCAGACCGCAACACATTACAGCAGACACTAAAACAAGCACACTCACCTTCTTTTATTTGAATGGTGATCACTAAGTTGCACTGATTTGAGAATCCTTTCATGAAAACTTAAAAAACCTTTCACAAAATGTTGGCATTACTATAAATAGGTACAATGCTGTATTATTTGTATTGTTAGTAACATTAACTTATATAGTATTACATAACATTATTACAAGTATCATTGCTGTTTGGAGAAAGAGCATTTATTCATGCTTTTTGTCATTAGATGTTATAAATATATCCACATCAAATCAATAGCACCTTTATAAATATTTTACATACCATTATTTAGCAATTATAATGGCCACAGCATGTGCCACCACTCTTTTTAACATGCCAATAAGCCCATTAAATATATTTGTAGAGAAGGTTATTAAGTTCCAGGGATTTTATCCAGGAAAGATAGTTTAACATGACACAACCCTGAAGCTTTTCCTCCATTTTAGAAATGGAGAAGCCCTTTTCCCTTATATGTTCACATACTTAAAGGCAAAAATAGTTTACAGGGCCAATCCAATTTCCAATTACGTTTTCCATTGACTTCAAAGGGATCAGGATTTGGCCCAATTTGGTATAAGAGAGATAGGAAGGATATTTGCAATGGAAGGCAAAGGTACTCAAAATGGGAGAAATGCAACATATTCCGTTGGGTAATAAAAAAATTGCTGGGGAAAAAAAACTTTACATGTTCTACAATTTCTTCCCCACACCCCCCAAATAGTCCTGTGACAATGAGCCCATTTCTGAGCACAGTCAGGAAAAAATTCAGGGAGGCGGAGGGCAGATTGATCCTGTTAGAATAATATTAATTCTGCCACCCCCAAATTCAAATGAATTTTTTGTGTGTGCTCAGAGCAGTTTGACTGTTTTTGCTTATTCTCATCGTAATCCTGGCTCTGTACTTCCTGATTTCAGGTAGAAGTGGAGATCTTGAAGTATGACAAAAGAAAGGCTATCCACACAGTATTTTCAGCTCAACTGAAAGCAAGTAGTACTGGAAATTTTGCAAAATTTTCAGTCTGAAGAATCTCAGAATGAAATCTCAGTCTTGTGAGGTTCCCCCTTCATTGCACATATTATACACTTTATAACCAACAGTATAATGAACAAAATCTCACACAGATATAAAAGTCTAGGAACCCTCTCCCTGTTCTTTTCACGTCAGAAATCCTCTTGCATTTAAACCAAAATGTCCTACTGCCAGCCCTGTTCTTGAGAAGCAAGCAACTCCCTGCAACACGCGACTGTGATTTTCCAGTAATGGTTCGACGGCGCATGGGCCCCGTGACTGAAATTTTTTGCTCTAATCTTTGTTTATAGTGGAAGTAAATAATCCAAACAAAGAGCATTCCAGTATGCAGGGCTGATGGTTAAGCGATAAGGCAGAGCCTGGCACCAAGGACAAAACCAGCAGTCTGTTGAGGTGAAAAACAGTACTCTGATAAGTGAAACGGTCTTCTGATTTATAGAAGCTCACTTGACTTTTAACCCTTGAATCATCATATTATGTGCCATGCAAAGGCTTTGGATAACAGGCAAATTAAAGAAAAAAAAGTCGTAAGACAACGAAAGGGGCAATTTTAAAAGGAAAAAAAAATGTGGCTGAGATGTTATTTTCATCTTGAACAAATCTGTCCTAAGAGGTGAATTTTAAATTCACTATGTTTAAGAACCTATATCAGTTATGGATTTAAAAAGCACATTTTAACATCACAAGCGTTAACGATCAATCCCTCTTTTATGCACTTATACAGAAATGAGATAATAAAAATCTGTGTTTACCTTGCAAAATACAGAGCCCCCTAAAGCAGAAGAATGGATACACTTACACTGCTTTCAGTGTCTATGATAACTTCCACAGTGGAAGGGGAAACAGAACCTGAAGCTCAGTTCGTCTTCAGTTCTTCTGTATGGCACTTTCCAACACAGCCAGTGTCAACCACAGTCTGTTTTGAAAACAGATTTTCTGGAGCTAGAGAGGCTACTTTTCAAGAGAGCGCAAATGAGCCTGTAGCTTCAGAAGCCAATTATACATTTCCATGTGCAAATAACCACTTAAGAAGCAAAATTAAACATTTTTCATGCCCACCTGCCTATAAGCGGGGTTCCCGCGCACAGAATTCAAGAGACTACTTTTGAAAATTGTCCTAGTGGAATTAATGGTTTGCACATTGTGGGTCCTATTATAGCCTTCTCTCTCTCTGGCCCTTCTGAGCAGCTGGAGGGATGAGGTAGCGGTAGAGGAGTCTGCCCATGCACACTCGCCTCTCATAGTCTCCAAATTGTGCCCTCAGTGATGCTAGTGCAAATCGAATTGGTTCTTCCATTAGCATGTAGAAAGCTGAAGTGGAGAAGTGTTGCCATTTGTATAATGGTTGAGAGGTGGTTTTACAGTACACCTCTACCCCTATATAATGCGACTCGATATAACACGAATTCGAATACAACACGGTAAAGCAGTGCTCCAGGGGGGCGGGGCGGGGCTGCGCACTCCGGAGGATCAAAGCAAACTTGATAGAACGTGGTTTCACCTATAACGCGGTAAGATATTTTGGCTCCTTAGGACAGCGTTATATTGGGGTAGAGGTGTACATGTGTATATGCGTATCTGCAGTATGGTAGATGAGGATTTATGAGGGAAGACATGGTAGGTGATTAGGTGTCAAAGCGTTATTACCAGCAGTAGATAAACACCAGATGAGCACTGCCACAGAATCAGAATTACATTTGTTTCTAGAAACTTAACTATTAATTTTCAGCCTTTCAAACATTTTTCTTTTTAAATAAGAACTTGAAAATTAGAATGTCCTGGTTCCCCAAATATAAACACATACATACACAGACAAAGTGAAATCTTTGTTAAAGATCACCATTATACATGCGAGAACCCAAAGCATTTTCTAGTGCTCCTGAATCTGTATCAGGCAACATCCACTCCAAAGAGATCAGCGACTGTGTCAGATATGGACCCAGCATCAGCTCTAAAGCAACTGCAGCTAAAAATTAGAATTCCCAGAAGGTCTATTGCAAATCTAACCAGCATACTGCACATTTGCACAACAGCTGCTTATGTAATGTACATGCACACCAGGGAGTGTATGAGCCTCTAGAACGGGGGTCGGCAACGTTGGCACGGGGCTCACCAGGGTAAACACCCTGGCGGGCCGGGCCAGTTTTATTTACCTGCTGACGCGGCAGGTTCGGCCAATTGCGGCCCCCACTGGCCGCGGTTTGCCGTCCCGGGCCAATGGGGGCGGCGAGAAGCGGCGCGGGCGAGCGATGTGTTTACCCTGGCAAGCCACGTGCCAATGTTGCCGACCCCTGCTCTAGAAGATCCATACCACCCCCTCCCATATCATTCAGAGAGCTGCCAAGAATTCCATGCATGCACCCCTGAGCATCTTGATTCTCCATTCCCCCAACTCTGGATCACGGAGGACTCCACACGTGTGAGGTGGTGGAAAGGGGTTTTGAGACTCACTTTCTTCCCCCTCTGGACTTCAATTCCCATTCCTTTCCTTCCAACCCATGTAGAGCTATCTATGAGGTATCAGTTTGATGTCATCAAGAACTTTGCAAATTTCAGTCAGTGATGTTAGTAGTCGATTTAGTTAATCCAGGATCTTTTTACTCACAGAATTTTAAGGTCTAAATTTTTAATTAAAGTCTTGCATTTTGGAACACTGTTTTAAATAACTATTGATATGGTAATTAAAACATTTTAAATATTTAAAAATAAATGAAATCTTTTTGCTCAAGTAATCTTATGTGTGAGAACCTTCACATTTCCCATTACAATTCTCAGCCACCTTTTAAAAAAACAAAACAAAACAAAAAAACCCTTCCCCTTTAAAGAGTGGGGTTTTTTTGGCTCTTTGAGGTTTCACCAAATTTAGAAATGAAACCCTAATATAGTAAATTATTTTGTCTGGGAATTTCCTTAATTTTTGTATACAGTTGTCCAAGATAAAATAAATGATACCACCCTTGATGTAAAAGTATTTGGTCTCCACCAAATATGCTTAGATTGATTCCTAGATGATAGCTGTGTTCATTAATATAACTTAGTCTCCTTATTGTTAGAAACGCAAAGTTTCATCAAAGTTATGCCTACAGACTTCTTTCATTGCTTCATACAGTTCAGTTCCACTTAGAATTTTAAGAGTCTGCAGACTTCAATAAGTCTATGGGGACAAAGCCTGCGGGGTCCTTAAAGTTCTTGAACCCATCCTATTTTGCCAAGGACGTACTAAATAACTTACCCTTAGGGTATGTCTACACTGCAATTAGATACCCAAAGCTGGCCTAAGGGGTTGTTTAATTAGTTTGGGTTCAGGCTGCAGCCCAAGCTTTGGGAGCCTCCCACCTTGCAGGGTCCTGAAGCTTGGCCTCCAGACTGAGACTGAACATTTACACCACAATTAAAGAGCCCCTTAACCCAAGCCTGAGTGAGCTGACACGGGACAGCTGCGGATATTTGACTGCAGCGTAGACGTACGCTTAAAGTGAGACAGCTATTTCAACAATGCAGGATGCTTAGGAAGAGTGCATGACCGCAGACCTTAAAAATCTGCAAGACAGCTCATTGACTATAAGGGTAAAAAGTCCATGTCAAATGATTCCAAAATTAGGCATTTAATCTTCCCCAAAATCTTCAAACGCACTAGGTTCTCATATAGGAAAGATTAATAAACCAGATTTGGAGTTTCCTGGCCAAGCTTTCTGAAATATGCTGTTCCAAAAACACTTTAGAAGACTTTTCAAACAGTGAAAAACCATTTATGTTCTGAAACTCTCATATCTCCAAAACACCTTGTCCAATTACCCTTAGACCTTAAAAAAAAAAAAAAACACCTCTCCTGCTGTAGAATAGAGGACCACACAAGAAATGTCAAGTGGATTCATTTAGTTTTAGTGAAGACAAGAAGCAAAAATGTTTCACTATCTGGGTTATAATGGTAAGCTGGCTACAACTTAACTACCGTTGCAGCATAGCATTTCATATCTTTCTGAGATACCAACCTAGGTGCATATAGTGATCTGTCACTGATACGGATTCCATTCTAACACAATATGCTGCAGTACTAGGATTGGACCCATTTTTTTCTATTGGAAATAACAACAACGTAGGTGCAATGGTGGTAATTCACAGTTGCAGACAGCCTCACCGTCATGCCATTTAGTAAAGAGTAAAACAATTAACTTGTGTCACAAACACACAGATCTTAAAGGAATCACGACCTGGATACTCCTTGTAATGATTCTTAAAGCCAAAAAACAAGGGGAACGGGGGGGGGGGACGGGACGGACGAGGGGAACCCATACCTGCTTGACATAAAATGAATAAAAGGCCTGCTTGTGCCTAGTACATTGAAGAAATTGTTCAGGAACAGTTCATCTATGTGAAAGTATGAGTCACATAATGCTGCCAAGGTCAGTGAGACCTCTGGTGATCAACTAAGTAAGTGCTGGCCATGCACACTAAGGCTGTCTTGGAGCAGATTTAACCTGCGGACCTACATTTTTCCAAGTTTTCAATCATTTTTATACAAGAGAAAATGTCCAATGTGTATCCTTCTACTCCCCCACCACATTGCATTCCTCCCAATCCTCTTCTAGCCTCCCAGGCAATTCACATCCCAAACAACTATGAAGATTCACACCAAATGCTAAAAGATAAGATAATAAGCCACCAAGTTTATGTTAGTAGAAAGGAAGAATCAAGTACATGTGTTATAGGCATTGCAGGTAGTGACACCTTGAGTTAAGGTTGCCTGACACATCTCATTGTTTTCAGTTGCTTAGAACTTTGCCAAATGTTGATTGTTTGGGCTGAAATTTTCTATGCTGGGTGTCTGCTGATATTTTAAATTTCAGCAAATCAGGTAACCCATTTCTCAAAATAAGATGTGGGGAAAAGATGTTGTTTTGCCCATGTTTGCCCAGTGTCTCTATGCTTTGGTGCAAGGGTTTGAAATTTGGCAGGGGGGTCAACCCAGGTATCAAATCTGCCTTTTGCCATCCCCATGAAAATCTGCCAAAATTTGCCAGGCTGTGAGCTCTGATAATCTCAGTTTGCGCATGCTCAATAGAGACTTGTTAGAGTTAGGCAACTAAATTCTTCAAAGATTCTGTCCATATTGAGCATGCTCCAGCCCAGGATGGCAGGGGCTGAGCAGGAGTTTCCCTGCAATTGGCCCTTCTGAAAGCCAGGGGCTTCTGTGGTATCAGGGATAGGAACTGAGAGCAAAAGAACTCTCCTGTGCTGTCAGTGCTTCTGCTGCAGATGCCCAGGCAATGTAGAGGAGAAGGAATAAACATCCTGCCTCTGCAGAGGGGTATGGAGCCAGACCTGAAAGTTTGTTGGGGTGAGGGTAGGAAGACAGGCACAAGGAGCTGGGATAAGGGGAAGACTGGGATAAAGAACCGGGGTGGGAGTGGAGGACTGGCACAGTGGTAGGGTAGGGCTGGCACTAGGATGGGACAGGCTGGCGAGGCGAGGGACAGGATGGGAGAGATGGGGAAGAACGGTCAATAACCACAAGAGCACACTCAGTTCAGAACCTGAAATTCCTGTGTCTCAACATTCCTCTGCTGGCAGCTGGGTTGGGGGGGATGTGCGGAGGCTGAGAGCCTGGGTACTTAGCCTCTGGCAGCCCATCTGGAAGGCAGGGTCTTACCAATTTCACTTTCATCCTGCAGGAAGAAAATGAAATTGACAAGAGACTTCCAGGCAGGCAGCCAACAAGCCACAAAATTCCATTTTGGTTCTCCTGACTGGAACTTTCCTGGGATCCCTACCGTGAACAATTTTACATTTTTGATTTTTCATCAAATTGGGAGAATGTTTTATTTATTTAATGTATTTATTTAAATAATGTTTTTTTGTGGGGTAGGATTTGTCTTTTCCGGCCAACTCTACTTTTGACATTATTGTCTCTGTGCTTCAGTTTCCTATCTGTAAAATGGGAATAATAAGAATGCCAACCTGCCTCACTTGAGTGTTGTGAAGATAAATTCATCAATGTTTTTGAAGCACTCACTTACTGTACTTAGGCTTGGAAGGACTAGATTTTTATCAGTAAATGTCAGTAAACGTCTATTTCTCTATATCCACACAACCCAACAAAATTTTTTCTACTGATGATAAAAATTTACAGAGAGGCAAAGTAGGAAAATGCTGCTTGAGAACTTCAAGTCTGATTTAAGGATAGTTACTTTGGTATATTTTGTCTTGTGATATTGACAATTTGTGCTTTAACAAACTTTTTGAATCTCAGCATCTACTGTCATTAAATAATTATTAACTGACCCCCTCCATTGTCTGTCCCAGGGACTAAAAACGGGTTCTTCACAGAGCTCCCAGGCCCAGGAGACCTAAAAAACAAGGGGCCCAAAACTGGTGGTTGTGGCTTTACTACTTAAATGGAAAACTTTTAATTAAAGCAAGACAGTACTAAAAACTTTTATTCTCTGCTGCAGGGTAATATTTTCAGTGAAGCCCCTCTTCCAGTTTCTATATTCTGCTTTTTACCTTCTAAATTTTTAAATAGTGTTTATAATCCCAATGCAAGTATTCATTTGGGAAATAATTAATATGCTGCTTATTTTCAAAGATCAATTAATCAATACATTTTATGTGGTAACCTGTTACTGATGTCAATTAAATACGATGGACTTTAATAATAAAGGTAACCATGTGACTAGCTCTTTCCTCTAGTCAAGTTTCAGAGTAACAGCCGTGTTAGTCTGTATCCGCAAAAAGAAGAACAGGAGTACTTGTGGCACCTTAGAGACTAACAAATTTATTAGAGCATTACATGCTCTAATAAATTTGTTAGTCTCTAAGGTGCCACAAGTACTCCTGTTCTTCCTCTAGTCAGGAATTCACAAAGACAGGTGTTATTTATGGCACATAAACTTAGTGAGATTTTACTTTTAGACCTTTAACAATACCCAGTTTCCAGGTGCAAAGCACTAGAAAACTTGAGTGCCCTGAAGACCTAGGAACAGGATGGGCAAGAGTACATGTCTGGGGTTGGGGAACTTGTACCTGAGAGGTGAGATAGGAAGGAGTGTACCTCTAAGGCAAGCTAGGGGGAAGTGAAATTGAGGAAAAGGTTGGGTGGTGGAGTTTGTCAAAGGATATGGGAGAGGGAACTGGCAGCTGGGAAGAGCAGTGAGGAAGGGCCTGATTCTGATTTTACACCAATGGAAATTCATTAACTTTGATAGCGTTACTGCTGATTTATGCTGGTGCAACTGAAATCGTACTCTGACTCCAAACAGAGCAGGCAAAGGCCATCATTCCTATGCTGAATTGCCTTCTCAGTGAGCACTACTCACTAGTGTATGCAGCAAATATCGTTTCTCTGGATTGATTTTGATCTCACATCACTGTAAATCAGGAATAACTTAACTGAAGTAAATGAAGTTACACCCATGTTAAACCAGAGCGAGATCAGGATCAGGCCCTTTCTCTCTCCAGCACTGCACTAACAGGCACGAGGGGTGGGAGTCCTATAACTCCATACAGCCTGCTGTAAAAGCATAGGAATCCTATCAGGATTTCTGCACAGAAATAATTTTTATTTTTTTAAGAGTATTATTTAATTTAAACTTATTTTTTCTTTTTGGATCTTGCTGAAACAGGCACCGTTATTATGTGATCTCTGTTCCAAATGGGCTGTAAGGTACCATATACAATAAATACTTTTACATCATCATCTCAGATACAAGCCAACTGATTTCTTCAGTAATGACTAGGATAAAACTTTCTCTCCTGAACAATATCTGAATTAAAAGCAACCAAATTCTAAACTCTGTGGATACTCTGCATCAAATCCTGGCTTGTAGCTTTTATTCTAAGGAGGACAGTACATTCTCTTTTCTGCTCTGCAAGGCAATTTAGCACTGACACAGTTAAATTACCCACCAAAGTGTGCGCGGGGGGAGGGGGGGGGGGAGGAAGAAATGGAGGAGCAGGGAGAAAAGACCAAAAAGAGAATGCGTCAAATGGAGTGCTACTATCAGTACAGGCTGGCTATTTGCAGAATTCTTATGTCAACAGGACCAGTAAACAAGTGTTAATATTTTTAGCGGAGGGAGCATCCAAGGGGAATTCAATATAGTTAGCTGCACAGAGCAGAGAATCAGATCAGAGAGGGAATTGTGTCAGCTCCTGCAAGTCGGCAGTATGTGGCTGTCAGGAGTGTGAAATGGAGCTGCTTAAAGCTGAGTGGGCTGTGACCTGAATGCTGCACATCCATGCGCTCAGTGAGAGTGGATCAATGACGGCATTTGCTGGGCTCTAGTCATCCCCTGTGCTAATGAAAGCAGTCCTGGAAGGCGTGATACAGGGCCTCTGGGCAGCCTAAATCCTGGCATTAGCAGAGTTTGTTATAAGCTTGGCTGGTGAGTGCACTGTGCACTAAAGACTCCCTCCTCCGCCGCTTTACCCCACCAACTCCCCTCTGGCTGTCTGTTTAGTGTCACTCTGTCGGGATGGATCCCGTTAAAGATCTGACGCTTACTGAGGACTCAGAGGTGTCTGGAACGCCTGCCTCTAATCATAAACACCACAGCTGGCAATGATGTGGTCCAGAAAAAAAAAAATCACCTTGATCCAGCACACATTCCCTTTGATGTCTCTGCAGCGAGTTCACTGCCCAGAGAAAAAGGTACAGCTTTTTTTAAATAAAAAAAAAAAAAAAAAAAAAAAATCAGGCTTGACATTCTCAAATCATAACCATATGACTCTCAATTCTATGCTTTTTTTTTTAAAAACCCATTTTTTTCTGAGAAACGTGGGGAAGAGGCATCTGACAATGATAACATGAAACAGGTTTGGAAGATAATGGAGTTTGAGAGGAAAACACTTCCAAAAAATTCAGACTGCCACTACCAAAAATGGAAGAAGTCTTCTGCCAAAGATTGCAAACTGTGGTGACCTTAAGCAAGAGACTGTAGCTGATTCAAGGGAAAAAATGAAAACTTTTCAAAGACAACATTGCTTGTGCTCTGCCACTGTTTATAAGTGCCGTATGCCCTCTTGCCTTTTGGGGTGGCCTGGTAAACACAAAAGCTACTCTGTGTTTTCCAGTCCTCAGCCACATAAATTCTGTTAAATATTCAACCCCATTAACATATATATTTTTTACTCAAGAAGGCTACAAAAAGAATTGTGGATCTGGTGCAAGAAGCATTTTATTTATTGTGTTATTTTTGGTATTTGCCCTTGTGTTGCATATATTCTGGTTAAATATCCAAACGTCCTGGTTATTGTCACATTGTTTGAACTTAATGGAAAAACAACATGCTTTTTCTGACATTGTTTTATATAGGAAGGACATATGCTGTTTGCTCATAAACTCAGAAAACTATGGCTATGTCTACACTGCATCACGGTGTGGACTATGACACATCCACATTATTCTTTCCTTATGCCATCCCATTCTTTAATTAGACATTTGCTAACACAAACTAAGAGCCTGATTCTGCAAAGACTTACTACCAGACATAGGCCTACTTTGTCTTCATAGTAATTTTTTTCAAGATCTAGCCATAATGAAGAAAATTATATACTAAAGACACATAATCCACTATCTTTTCCAGATGTGTAATGAAATAGATGGACCAGATTTTCAAAGGTGTTTCCAAAATTGTGCACATATCCCCATTTGTACATCTGGCAGCCTGATATCTGTACATGCAAACAGGTAATTGACACACACAGTACAGGCAACTAAGTTCACTCATCTGAGGACAACTCCCATTTACATATGCAAACACAGGATTTTGTGAATATAAATTTCACAGATGCCTGTTTGGAGGTTTCTTTTAAAATGCCTCCCTTTATGATTTTTATGCTGTTCATTGGTAATTTTAAATCTCTCTCTCTTCCTTTTTTTTTTTTTTGGCCAGCCATAATGACAATTTTCAATCTATTTCAGATTCACAAAAGATTCCAGCAGCTGGTAGACAGCCATTCCATAAAGAGACAAATAAATTCCATTGCATGCTTTGATTAGGTTTGGTATTAAAATGCACTATATCATGTTACTTTGCTTCAAATTGGTCAGTGTCATCATGACACAACTGAAACAGAGGGGAAGTGACATCCTGTATATGATACAGAGAGAGAGAGAGAGAGAGAGAAAGAATTACACTATCCATGTCACGGCTGGAAAATTTGGGAGCTGTTGTTCCAAACCTATCTGAGGTTTCACAGGCTGTTTGGGCTGACAGCATTCCCTGTGATTCCACTGGATGTTGCAGATACAGATAAGATTCAGATTTATTAAGTTTATGTACAATTGTGTGTGTGTGTGTGTGTCAGGGACAAGGGGGGAGGGAGGGAAGGAGGTTAGCTTATTTGGGTTGTGAAACAGAGGTTTACATACCCCTATATGGTAATTTCTCTCTTTTACTGTAGGTAGGCAAAGCACAATTAAATAATAGTCAGGTTTTGGAACCTCACCGACACTTTAAAAAAAAAAAAAGAGAGAGAGAGAGCAAGAGAGGAGGAAGTGATGTAGTATTTTTTGCTTCCATATGTCTGAATCTTTTATTTTTAACCAGAAAGGATTAAAAATAGTGCAAGCAAACAGTTACTCACACTAGTATAACAAACACTGGTGAATTGATTTTACTTTGAGCAAGAAATTATTTAAAATATAAAAAATACATATTTGCTCAAGTCGTGTGGAGAATTATGGATTTTATTGCAATGGCACGTATAAAGCTCATTTGTTTACCCCTATGCAAGTAGAGCTTGGGAGTTAGAAGATGCATCACATCCTTCATAGGAAAAACTGAGGTGCCCATCCAGGCCACTCCCTTATGGCAGTTTTCTTTATGAATAATTTTAAACATACCGGTAAAGTCTATGACCTATGATAATTCCCTCCATCCCCCCGTCCCATCCTCATACTGTGCTGAAGTGTCACAGGCTGAAACTTATCAGAACTCAGTCTAATTACGAGCACAGTTTTATCACATCAAAATGCTTTTTCACCATGCTTGAACAGCTTAGCGTAACATACAGGAAAAGATATGGAAGAGTTAATTCGCAGACGTCTCATTCCAATAAGAAACGTAAGAGTGCTCTCTAAAACATAGCAGCTTCATTTTAAGAAAGAGACTTTAAAGTGTTTCATTGGTTTCATGCACTGTGATAATGTAAAGAGCAAATATTACAAAAAATCTCCCAGAAAAAGCTAAGCACAAACCTGCTCAATAATGAGACAATTTTGAGGGGGCTGAAAAATTAGCTCACTAAGAGCTCACTTCTCCAAGATACCGAGCACCAACAATGCCCACTGCAATCAGTGGGGAATGAGGAGGCCCAACAGCTCAGAATGAGAAGAGAGACTAGAAGAAAGGGCTGAATCCTCCAGGGTGCTGCGTGTTCTCAAACTACACAGAAATTAATTGAAGTTGATGACACTCACCGTCTTGCAGGAGACACTCAGCACTGTGCACAACTGGACCTAATTTGCAGGGCTTTAGACTATTGAGTTAGGTTGTGTTGTAGTTTGATACATTTCATTTATACCTACCATTTATGTATGGCTTTAGTGTTGTGATAATAAATGTGGTATTGTTAAGTTTTTATAACATTACGTTGCTATATAATTTGCATTTACCTATGTCATACTTTAGGTTACCTAGACTGAATTACTTAATGCCTCAATAGGACATGACTCTCTACAAAACTAGAATGGCTGAGTACATTAAAAAACAACATATGTAAAGTTCCTGGCCTTGCCAGAAGTTTAATAGGAAGCAAAATTCTCTATGCCACTTAGGGTTACCAGGTGTCCAGTTTTCGACCAGAACACCCGGTCAAAAAGGTAACCTGGAGGCTCTAGTCAGCACCGCTGACCAGGCCAATAAAAGTCCAGTCGTTGGCGCAGTGGGGCTAAGGCAGGCTCCCTGCCTGCCGTGGCTCCGTGCGGCTCCTGGAAGCAGCGTCATGTCTCCCCTCCGGCTCCTATGCGTAGGGGCAGCCAGGGGACTCTGTATGCTTCCCCCGCCCCAAGTGCCGGCTCCGCAGCTCCCATTGGCCAGGAACCACAGCTAATGGGAAATACAGGAATGGTGTCTGCAGACGGGGCAGTATGCAGAGCCACCTGGCCACGCCTCTGCACAGGAGTCAGAGGGGGTTATGTCGCTGCTTCTGGGAGCTGCTTGAGGTAAGCTCCGCCCGAAACCTGCACCCCTGACCCCCTCCTGCACCCCAATTTCCTACCCTGATCCTCCTCTTGCCCTCCAACCCCCTCAATTCCAGCCCATAGCACCCTCCTGCACCCCAGAGCCCTCATCTCTGCCCCCGCCCCTTAGCCTACATCCCCAGCCGGAGCCCTCACCCCCTCCTGCATCCCAACCCCCTGAGCCAGCCTGGTGAAAATGAGTGAGGGTGGGGAGAGTGAGCGACGGGGGGGGAGAAGGGTGAAGGGTGAGAGGGCGGGACCTCAGAGAAGGGGTGGGGCAGTGGGTGGGGCAAGGGTGTTCGGTTTTGTGCGAGTAGAAAGTTGGCAACCCTCAATACCACTTGGGAGACCCAAGTTTAAGCATGCACACAAGTCCTTCACTCCCAGGCCAGCAAGGCGCAATGCCCAGGCAGCTCACTCACAACCTGGCACAGGAAGTAACACCTCACATCAACTTGCTAGTGACCTCTCCAGATAAATCAGGATGAGCTACAAAGGCGTTCTCAGAAGAAGGAAAACAGGCCTGATGGAGACTTTAGGGTGAGGGCAATGAGTCAAGGGAGGGAAACAGAGTTTATCAGAGATCCACGGGGTCCAAAAAATAATCCCATCCACCCAGGGCTGGCTCCAACGTTTTTGCCACCCCAAGCAGCAAAAAAATAAAAATAAAAAGCCACGATCGGCGGGCCTTCATTCTTCGGCAGCAATTCGGCGGCAGCTCCTTCCCTCTGAGAAGGACTGAGGAACCCGCCGCTGAATTGCCGCCGAAGAGCTGGACGTGCTGCCCCTTTCCGTTGGCCGCCCCAAGCACCAGCTTGCTGCGCTGGTGCCTGGAGCCGGCCCTGCATCCACCCCTTCTTAAAAAAGCAACAAAATCCCTCAAGGTACTATTAAGTACATTAAAAAAAAAAAAAAAGTAGGTTTAGTAAAACAATTCACACCTGTGATTATACATAGTTTAACTCAGATACAGCTGCAGTGCTCTGACATTCAGGATATGTCGACAATACAACTGGGAGGTGCGATTCCCAGGCTTTCACTAACCCACCCTAGCACGCCAAACATAGCATTGGGGACATCACAGCATGGGCTCACTGCACAAGCTCGGGCCCAGCGGGGTCAGGCGGCTTGGACTCAGGTGACCAGCCCAAGCTGCAGATGTCCACACTCCTATGGAGCTAGTGCAAGTCTGTCTACCCACACTAGGAATCACACCTCTCAGCCACAGTGAGGGCAGAAACTCAGGATCTGATTCTGCGGCTCCTTTCTCATGCGGAGGAGTTCTTATTCACTGAAGTAGTCACACGGCTACTCTCGTCGGAGCAGCTGAATTGGCCCTGATCGTATTGACCCGGTAGTATTTTCACAGCTTTGGCCACTAAAATGTTCAAGTATGTCTCTGTGCGTGTTATATTGCTTCAGCAGAAATCACTACAGCTCCCCCACTCTTTTACTTTGAAAAGAACTAAATCTAATGAATTTGGGTTTTTTTTGCTTATTTTGGCAAATTTAAACTGAATCTACTATTTTTTTTTTCGTGCACAGGCAATCTTGATATCAACTTTCAAAACTCCACTAACTACATGAAATCTAAGGCTTCTGCAGTATTAGATCTCTGTTTACAGAATGGCCGCATGACATGGAGACTGCTGTAGTTTATGCTTTATGAAGTTTTCTCAATATTTTGCTGCTTTTATTTTTTTTAAAAGGGTGACTGAAGACAGGAATAAAAACCTGTTTTCTTTTTTGTTGTTGTTGTTGCTTTTAATACTCTTATTCTGAGACCATCTATGACAATACCTCTTGGAAAATTGCTCCTGTCCTATAATATGCTCAAAGTACTCCTTTGCCAGAGGCACTCATTCATTATATAAATCAAACAAGCATACAAAAACAGACAAAAAGTGACTGGTAATGCCCAGTGAATTCCTATGTTCAGCTAAGATGATTTGGGTGCATTGCATGCAGATGTCAGGTATTTTAATAAAGAGCTCCATTGTGCGGGGCCCCACTACTCCTCCATAGCTCCCAGCACTCCCTTGAAAGGGGGGGAGGGTGGGGGGACAGCCATTCCAGCTGGGCTTGGAACCTCGTCTGAGTCAGGAAAACCACAGCTCATAAGCAAAGAGGAAGCATAATGTTCTACAAGGACAAAACATTAGCAAAAATGTCACTCAGCCCCAGTTCCACATGTTGGCTGCCACGGCCTCTTCCTCCTAGCATGCCCGATTGATATAAATTCCATCTGCTCAGCAGCCAAGTGACAGAGAAGAAATACCGGCATCTGGTCTCTATTGCTGTCGGGTTTTTGTTCCATGTTAGACCTTAGCTAGAAACATATGAAGAGATGAAGGTGCTGGCAAGCGACTAAAAGGCTGCACTGGCACAAATGAGACTTTCTGATGCTTTTCACACTTCACTCTGGATTTTTACAGGGAAAAAGGCGGAGGAGACTTGATAAACTGAGTTTCAAGAGCCAACAGGCCTGGAGGTCATTTGGTGTTTTTAACTTTTTTTTTTTTTTTTTTTGGTGTTTAAAACTGTAAAGCACAACAATCTTTTTTTAACACGACAGAAGGTAACTAAGTCACACAAGAATGTTGCTCTTCAGCTAACTTTTTTTTCTTCCCTTAAACATCCACTGGTTTGGACCTGCTCCACAGGCACTTTATATTCTCCTGAGGAGCAGCTGGAAAATGCCAAAAGACCAAACCGCTAACTCTCTTTTAACCCCACTGTGTCCAGCAAAAAGTTAGTTTGCTGAACCGCAGAGGGAGAAATAAAGCACTTCCAACAAAGCACACGCAGTATCTGAGAATCTTTTTTCACATCTGATTTGTGCTACTCAAGTGGCTGTTGAAAGTGACCACTGGAAGGGGGAGAAGGGAGAGAACGTCTGTGTTTTGGACATTCCTTAATGAGGATTACTATTCACATGCATAGATGCGGGGGCACGGGGAGAGGGGAGAGAAGAAAGAAAATAAACAGAAAATAAATTTGGGGTCAAATCATATTCTTGCTGTGGAAAACAGTTGGAGTCATAAATACAGAGGCATTCTGTGTCTAAAGTGACCCCGGGCATACAAATGAAAACATGTTCACAGAAGGACAGTGTGTGAAAAAAAAAATCTGATCTATAATCATCATAGAGTTTGCTTTTACACAAAAAGCAAACAAAACACCATTTTATTTATTTGTGTTTCTACAACCTTGGTGGGCTGCTGGCATCCCTTTTGCAATGAGTGTGTCATCTTGTTTGGGTGAGAGGGCCATGAACTGACAAAGAGAAGTGAAGCGAGTGAACTGCAATCAAAATGTAAGCTTTCGTGGACTACAGCCCACTTCTTCGGATGCATATGCATAGAAGTGGGCTGTAGTCCACGAAAGCTTATGCTCTAATAAATTTGTTAGTCTCTAAGGTGCCACAAGTACTCCTGTTCTTCTTTTTGCGGATACAGACTAACACGGCTGTTACTCTGAAACTTGCAATCAAAATGACATTATAATAGTGAGAGAGAGAGAGAGGGAGAGAGAAGAGCTCTTGAGAACATATAAATATATAATAAAGCCCTGGAACACTTAATAATTAATTGTTAGGAAGAAGCTTTTATTTCAATGAAAAGTAGGGCTTCCAAATATCCACCCCATCAGGAAGAGGAGGAATGGAACCGTCCAGTTTAATGATGCCCAAGAGAGGTCCACCCCTGTGCAAAGGGCCATGCACCACTTATGTCCTCAAAACAGATCTTAGATGGTATTGAAGTGGTGCATAATGCTTATGTTGGCCCTCTGCTTGGGGATAAATTTCACTCATTGACTTCAACTGAATTACACCCATTTATATCAGCTGAGTGCCTGGCCCAAGGAGCTTAGCGCATTTCAGATCTACTAGATTGCACACAGGTCCCAGAGTTAAGGGCCGCAAGTTCTATTCCTGGCTCTGCTCGTTAAAGTGTTACCTTGGGCAAGTTATTTCTCCTCCTAGTGTTACAGTTTCTCCAACCCTAAAAAGGGAATAATTAGTACCCACTTTTGGAAAGTTCTTTGAGATCTAGATGAAAAGCCCCTCCACAAGTGTGCTATATTATTTTCACAAAAGAGCCTTGCCATTCTACTGCACAAGGAAGCATTCCCTTCAGAAAATGATGGGTTGCACTGTTGCCTGGAGTATACTGTGAATGTGTGGTGATCCCACATTTGTGGTGATGAGATATTGCCAATTTCTTCCTTAAGGGGTTGTCTTTTATTCACCAGCATCATTCAAAGTGACGGTCAGCACAGACCCTTTCCTCCCACATCTTCTCTGAGATGGATAGCATTATCACATGCTAACGAACAGCACGATATGTGCACATTACTATGAAAGACCAAATACTTTATCTCATTGTCACCAACTTGTGTTAGCCTGGGGATGGGGTTAGAACCTGAGAAAGGTCACAAACATGGGGCTTTCACTGCAGAGCCAGGACAGCCTTCAAACCTCTTTCAAGGGAATCAAACAGAACTGGTCAAAGTTGGAATTTCTGTTCCATGGGAAATTCCAACATTTCAATATCTGTTTTTATTCCAAATTGGAATGAAAAAACAACAAATTTCAATATTAATGTTGAAACACAATGTTTGAAAAAAATTCATTTCAGGTCAATGGAAACATTTTATTTTGATAAAAATTGAAACATTTTGTTCAGATTTTGACATTTTTATTTTATATCTTACTATAATTATAAGCTCAAGTTTCAAAATTAAAGATTATTTTGGAAAGAATTCTAGTAAGATTGTTTTGATCTTTTTGAAACACCTTCTCCCCACCCCTAATTTTTTCCTAAATGAAATTTCATCAAATTTGACACATTCCTGCAGAAAGTTTTGATTGTCACAAAACAGCATTTTCTAATGGGAAGATACTCCACTGGAAAATTTTTGATCAGCTCTAGATTCAACCCAATTTGAGTATCAGAGCTGCTAAATTGAATAAAGCGGTTCAAAGTCATCACTCTGCTATGCACCCAGGTCTGTTAATGGGATACGTAAAGAGGAAAACTATCTTAAACCAGCAAATCAAATCAACAAATGTAGCTGCTACCCTCACATCACTTCACGTTAGGGTGCATTTTCAAAGCATTGTCTTTGTTCATGAGATTTGTGTCTTGATTTCCCCACCCTAGTCCACCTCTTATAACAGATTTTTATAGAAACCAAGGATTAGGCAACAATAGTAAATGCCCCAATCTGGGCTCCTCATAAAAGTTAAGTGACACTATCCAATCATACAGAGTAAAAAAAATGTTTAATAGAAGGCTGGTAACGAAAGCATGTGTGTGCTCAAGTGACTTTTTGTTGTGTGTTTTTACAATGGAGCAAGCACAATGGAGTCCTGGTCAATGACTAGGGCTTCTAGGTGCTACCACAATACAAACAACGTGATATACAGTATGCTATTAGCTAAGCATATGTGCGCGTAATTATTATATATAATGGGCCCTTGGTGCATTGCCAGTTAGGACATGGATGAGCTTTGAACAATTTATCTCAAATTTACTGCCCTGAGAGGACAACGTGACATTTCTTAAAAACCCAGGCAAAACTTTGTGTGAAATTAGTTGTGTGAGGGGATGAGTCAGGTGTCTGGCTGTGAAAGCCATCAACGTAATTTCCCGTAAGTCAGAAACTTGAAACAATACAGCTGCTGGGATGAGTGAATAGCTGAAGGAGCTTGTGTGAGCTTCAATAGCAGGCCAGAGCACTGCTCCACTGTGAATGACAAGTGATGGCCCAAATCACAGGGGAGCTGGCGATGAGTTATTAATGGTGACAGGTACACTACCTGGGAGACAGGTTGAGAGGGGAAAAAAGATTATTTATAAGCGAATAGTTAACAGCTGTACCTACTGCTAAGCATTACATGGATGCCACAAACTGTAGAATTCAAATCTCGGGTTATTCAAGCACGAACAACTGCCTGTCACCAAACTGCAGCGCATCACTACAAATTAAGGTGGGAGAGATGAGACGAGGCTGGAACGATGCCTCGCTCAAGAAGGTAGTGTCATCATGGAGCTCAGATGAGAGCTGAAGAAGGACTGAGATAACCACGAGGTGAATTATGGTTCTTAATAATAATGATGAATTTGCAAGAACAGATTTTTAATTTTTCCTGAGGGCTTTCGCAGGAGAACAGATGCTGAATCTGTCCTTCACCGACAAGAATAATGAAGGGGGGAGATGTTTTCAGAGAAGTTTTCTTTTGATAGGAGGAATAATTAATTTGTATTGTTGAGATAATTTCTGCACTTCTTTTCTCCCTCTCCCAAATTTGAGAGCTACATTATTAAACCTATTATATAATTTTCTAACAATGCCTACACTATATTAGTTACCTAAATAGCCTCCCAAGGGAATTACAGACACTCTTCTACTAGGTATATTTAAAAGCAGCCTGGAAAAACTCTATCAAATCTATTTCTCCAGGTCTATGTACTGCCCTCTCCACCAGGATTTCAGCACACACAACCCAGAGAACAATTCTACACTGACAGAAAGATAGACTACATCGGGGTTTCTGAAATTTTTGATAACGTGGAGCTCATTATGTTGATAGAGAGATTGGTTTTTGAACTACCTCCCCTCCCATTTCCAGTCACACAGCATCCCTGTAGCAATTTAGAGTAATTGCTTATATGTAAAAAATAATAGTAGGAAAATATTCAATATATTTTAGTTGTCTTTTAATGCAATTCAGCATCTAGGAGCAGGGAAGAGGACCAGGTGCCATGAGATCAACACACTCTCCACAGACAGCAAGTGCTCCATAGATCACCAGTGGTCCAAAAAGCACAGGCTGGGAACCTCTGGACGAGATAACCTACCAGTACAATAATATTTTCCATTTCTAACTCCCATGATCCTGGCAGGCAAAACTAACCAAGACTAGAAAACTAAAAGCTCAATCCCCAACACATAAAAAGATGGTAAAGATACTCACTTCCTTAAGTGTTTGCAAGATTGGGCCCAATTTTGGTAACTGAGGTTTTACAAGTAACCGGAGATTATTGAAACTGAAATAATTTTTAAAATCTGTACTTATTGTACTATTCACCATATATATATTCTTGACTTACTTTTTGTAAGAAATTTAAAATATAGTTCCTTGTCAGTTTCATCCTGGCTATTACACAGTAGAACAATTCTACAATATCTGGATTGCAAACACTTCAAGAGAATGCTTCAATTTAAACCAATCTGTTTTCATTCTTTTGTTTTAAACTTTGCATTAAAACGTTTCCATTAAATATTATGTTTTGTGAAACCTTTTTCTTTCACACAACGTAAGCTTCCAAAAGTACCTAAGATAATTAGGCACCCAACTCCCCATTGAATGTCAATGGGATTTGGGCAGAAAACACACACAGACTCCTTTGAAAAATCCCAGTTTAAATTTGTTTAAAAAAAAAAAAAGACGACTAAAATTTGCATTGCTCCTTCCCCAATTTCTTCATGGTTTTGGCCACTTGATGGTTTCTCCCACTCCTTTTTTCCCACTGCTATATGCTTTTTTCCGTGTGTTGTTGGTTGGTACCACTACTGCATGGAATAAGTCCAGTGTGCAGAAGAAATTTACACGTTGTGTTGCCATTTTAGAACACAAAACTAGAAGCCACACAAATGCACTGCATGCCTTCTTCCTTTGGCTGCATCAGCCAGAAAAATCCAAGCTTTCTGCTAAATCAGAGGAAAACAGAATGAATGAATTGAGAAACCTAATTTAACTGATAGCTGAAGACATATTATAGTCCACAAGGCAACCGGGAAAAGACTTTACTCGCGGATGATACAGGATGAAGCAAAGGCAACAGAAAAAGGGGCTGCATAACATGTACGTGCAAATGGGCAATAGGACAGAACAAGTAGCAAAAATCTTATCAAACATTAATAGTGGCAGCTTCTGGTGGGATGGACAACCTGCCCTTCATGATAAGGAAAGAAAAGTAACATGATGTGAGCAACAGTTCACCTTCTATTTATGCTATCAGATCTATTCTATATCAAAATAACCGCCATTTTCCCCTGCCTCCCTCGAAATAAAGGGGCAACAATAATGCAGAACATTTAGACATTTGCATTCCAAAAATATTCTTGACCAAATCCTTGTTCTCTCTCTCTCTCTCTGTTTGTTAAATACAGGTGCATTTAAGCAGCCCAAGTAAAAGAGTGGGGGCAGGGGCAAATGGGGAATGGACGGACTTCAAATGGGACTGCTCATGGACTAAGGTGCTATTAAATTAGATACCAAAATCTGTCCCACACAAACATTATTATACTGTGTTTGTAATGTTAGAGACTACATATTTGGAGCCTTTTTTTGTTTTAATACCCAAATTTGCGCAGACACACTCGTGCGTGAAGTCAAGTTTTTTAAAAGTACAAGTTTAATTTACTCCCTCCCGCCGCCCCCCCTCGGCAATACATAAACACAACTTCACAGAGCTATCACTAGGCTCCCTATTAGTAAAAACAAACAAAAAAGAAGCCACAAAATAATTACAAAACATATGGTACAAACCACGGCTGTGTTTATTTTATGACTGTTAACATTATTTACAGTGTAATCTGGTCAGAATTAATTCTCAAAGGGCTATACACAAAATATGTCCAACATTTTTTTAAAGCCATGCACACCAAAACGCAGTTATGTTGTCAGCCCATCTAAGTGAATCTGTCAAAGTGCAGATCTCCTGTTTTCCCCAAACAAAATGCAATACTATTTATTTTTTATGGATTCATTATAAATTTTTGAGTGACACAAACTACAAGCTGCCAATAGAAATAAAAGGCCAGGATACTAGGAAGGAAGGCTGGTTTTTAAACATGCCAAAGTTTGATGGAAACATAACATTTTAAAACTCCTCCATTCCTTGCATCTGATTCTTTAGCTGTACTGTATTCTTCACATTAGCTCAATCTCTCATGTATCAATGTAGCTCTTAAACTGCTTTTCCAAAACCCCTTTCCTTTTTTTCACAGAGCGTATTAAGTAAATTATGTCCAGCCTCATTTCGAAGAGAACAGAAACTCATGTTAGTAGCTTGTTCATACCTTTAAATCAGCTTAGCACTTTAGGCAAATTCTTAGCTCCCTGAATAGCCTGAGCAGTAGGTCTATGCTTTAGATTAGGGAGGCCTGCAAGGTCCAGGAAGGAACGGAATCATCTTGCAAAGTTTACTCCATGGCCACTACTGTCTCCTCCTATACGACCACCCCAAGGGAATGGGGAAAGGAACAGGCAGGGGACTTGTGAGGTGGCTTTGCTCTTTTTTTCCCCTTCCACTTACTCCCTGTTCATGGTGAGCACATAAGGAGTGCGGCAACTTGGCACACAGGGGCTCTGGACACCCTAATTTGGGCTCTCCTGCCCTCATGCACAATGGGCTCTCCATCACTGACAGGAGATGTAGGACAGGATTTGCCCATTCAAGAGGCTCAGAATGCAGAATTTGCCACCCACCCACAAATCCCAGGTTTTTTTGCTCGACTTCTCTAGAGCAAATAAACATCAGGGAAGTGCCATAGGGGAATCTACAGGAGAAGAAAGAGTTAAAAACAAAGGAAACTTGCTAGGAACTTTGTCATTTTCAATCACTATTGTAGTGACCTGTAATTTGTTCCCATTCAAAGCTTTACAGTTTTAAATAAATGGCAGCCTTTCCAGGAAAGTGGCTGAGTTTAGTGATCCCAGCTGCAAAGGGAAGTGACTGAGGTAACGGACCTTCATGATGGCCCCAATACGGAAGAGTGCTTAGGCATGTGCCTAACCTTAAAGGTATGAGTAGCAACTTGCTGAAGTCAATAGTACTACTCATGTGCATGTGCTTATGTACCTTGCTGAATTGGGGCTTAGGTTCTGACAATGAGAAATGGAGCTGAGCCAATAAGAAATGTGGACTTCTGTACAATACAACAGGAACTAAGGTTTTGCATGGCAGTGTGATTTTCATTTCTTTCTTGTGTGCACTGTGGATAACAGCATTGTTGAAGTGAAAGTGAGCGTGTTAGTGAGATATTAGTGTAGTTGTGTGGCCGCCAATGGTGGGCTAATGCTTGGATCCTACTATTGTGCTGTGTGTGAATAATGTCTTCGTTTATGACTTTCTTTCTTTTTTAGCATTTGCACTATTGTGAGGAAAATACACTTGAACAATTAACACTAATGCTACCAAAGTTATTTGCTGGGGAAAATATATAAATCTGCAAGTGTATGAGATGTCTATTCATTTCAAATCTCCCAGACATCTAAGGAACCTCGAACTAGCTTGACATTTAAATGATCAGAAACATTTTTAAACCCAGAAGACTGAAGTTTTCTACTGTGTTGATATTTTCACCCTACTCCCGCCAACAAGTCTTTAAACTGGTAAAGTGAGTAGTTGCCTGTTAACGTACTACATTTCCATTGATATTTTTGATACTGCAGACTACTGTGTGTCAACAGAACAAGCACACTATAAGTTAAAACTTTTTAAACTCAATGTCTCAATTAAACCATGGAACCCAGATGATTTACATTACACAGCTGCACATCTGGGGACAGTGACCATGTGAGCCCTACATTGTTTCTTGTGGTCCTCTTCAGTTAGAGCTAACCCTTCCACAGGTATGCCCATTTTCTCCTAGCTATCTAAATACCCTTCAAACTTACAGACAACCCCAAAACAACCTCCTCTCACTGTTTATACATTAATATGAGTGTAGTAATAAAATCAACAAATAAAAATCAATTAAGAGGACACAGTCAGCAGATCAACCCAAAACATACAAAATGCAACTAGCGTCTGACACAAGTCTTCTGTAATATATATTAAATTCATAAATAGACAGATACACTCTCTTAGAAATGCTTCCTCTAGAGGGATGGTTGGGAGGTGACATAAGGAAGCTTGAACTGCCATTGCCAATACAATACCCGTTCTGTACATGGGTAGAACACTGGCCTCCAGAATTGTCAAGCTGGCACTTTTCATGTGTATGTGCTCCCATGCTAGCATTACACACAAGACCAAATAGGCGGTGGTGACATCCACATCATAAATGACAATCATCATGTAAGGGGCATCGAGTTCTTCCGTCTGAGAGGAAGCACTGGGAGGGAGAATTTCTGTTGGTTGCAGAGAGGCTATGGCCACAATTCCCACTGATTTAAAGTTAAAATTAGGGAAGGTCTTAAGCACCTTGCTGAAATGAGGCCAGTGTGTTCCAACTAGCCACCCCCCCACCTCAATAGGTGTAAATTACTTTCCCCGTTGTAATATTACACGCAAGACCAAATATGTGTGTGGCATCACACCCCGTATTTTATAGTAATATTATTATATGATGAGATTATGGCATAACTATGATATATTTTATGCAAGATAGGTTATGTAATAGATAATTTAAAAGGTTATGATTCACTGAATATGATTATTCTATTTGTATGCATGTATCATTTTGGTATCTGATATTAGGAATATTGTTTATGCATCTATTACAAACGTGTTTACACCTGGGGAATGCCCACTAGGCAGAATGAAATCTGGCTGGGAAGGGCCATTAGGGAGAACAATAGGTCTTAGAATAAGATAATCTCCCACCAGGGAGCCTTCCTGAGGATGCTACAAACAGCCTACAAGTCATGTCTGCTGTGTCCCTACACAGGCATGTGATCAAATTACTTGGTACTGGACTTAATCTTGGAATACCAGTGTTTTTCCACTGACCAGGCATGGGAACCAGGCTTGGACACAAAGGGTTCCCGCCATATGCAAAAGCTATTAAGGCAGGGGAATTACTTCATTGTGGTTCTTCACTGACTCCCCGCCCAAAGAAGGCTCTTGAAAATACCTGAGGAATAAGGACTGAAGGGGGATGGGGGGAGGGAAGGGCTGGATCCAGGCTAGAGGGATTCCTAGCCTGCAAAAAGAATACTTGGGGTTTTTAAGCTGCAAGCAAGCACAGCTGGCCCCTCCAGGATCTCTGCAAACTGCCTAAATCAACAATTAGGGTGAGAACTTGCTACTCATATCCAATCTCTTTAGTATATTAAGCTTAGATTGCATTTTTGTTTATTTCCTAGGTAACGTGTTTTGATCTGTTTGCTATCCCTTATAATCACTTAAAATCTATCTTTTGCAGTTAATAAACTTGTTTTTGTTTTCTCTAAAACCAGTGTGTGAAAATCATAACTTGGGGCAGAAAGCTGTTGCATCTCTCTCTCCACATTGAGGGAGAGGGTGAATTTTATGAGCTTAAGCTGTATAGTTCTCGGTGCAATGCAAGACGGTATAATTTTGGGTTTACCCTCCAGAGAAGATGTGCGCCTGAGAAGCTGGTAAGTGCCTTAGCTGTATAGCCTTCCCATGCAGGGGCTGGTCAGAAAGCCTGTCTGCATGTTACTAGAGCTGAATGTGTCCCTGTGCTGGTGAAAGTGAGATACCGGAAGCATGTCTGCAGCTTGTCACAGCATTACAGAGTGAGTGGGAGCCCAGGCTGATGGGTCAGGGAGCTCAGTGGTATCCCAGTTCCAGGTGGAACCCCAGGGGAACCCATCACAATGAGCTGGTGATATCTAAATAACATTCATCATGTGCCATTGATCACCTCACCTGTGCTAATCCATCTTCCAGCTTCAAACTTTCCATATCTCTGAGAAGTCTCAAACAGTCAAAATAATACTTACTTATTTTCAAAACAATCTGCCATAGACATTTTTCCTTCCTGCTCCTCCCCCCCTCCACCTCTGCTCCCACACCTCAAAAACAAAAGCAAAAATTATCTTGGTCTGAGGCATAGGATGACTGATAGGCAGGTCTGGACCACTGACAGGCAGGTCTGGACCACTGACAGTGGTAACATCCATTATCTAACAACCCTTTGCGTCTAAAAAATGGGAACTTTATACCAACGAAAGAGGAAGAGAGTTCAAGTTTTCCAGTGGGACATGCAGCACTTGCTTCTTCTAGTTCTGGAATGTCCCAAGATACCGGCCCTTAAAAAATGTGATGATGTACCCAGAAAAGCTATTTTTAGAGTTTTCTAAAATGTTGTTAGTGATCATTTCTCTCTCTTTCTGGGTAGACTCATGACAAGGAGGAAGCTGGCTTTACAGTTGCAAGGAATGAAAAATAGTACCAGTATAATTATTTAACACTTGTGTGACAAAGTTCCTCCTCTATCTTGGTGGGTCCTGCACTTATTGGTGGATTTTCTTGCCTCAGAGATTCACCATGTGGGTTGGGGAACAGCCCAGAGACCTTCCCCTCTGGAAGAACCCACAGTCCAGCTCAATTGGGAGGTTTGGGGGGAACCCGGGCCCGCCCTCTACTCCGGGTTCCAGCCCAGGACCCTGTGGACTGCAGCTGTCTATAGCGCCTCCTGTAACAGCTGCATGACAGCTACAACTCCCTGGGCTACTTCCCCATGGCCTTCTCCAAACACCTTCCTCATTCTCACCACAGGACCTTCCTCCTGGTGTCTGATAACGCTTGTGCTCCTCAGTCCTCCAGCAGCACACCCTCTCACTCTCAGCTCCTTGCGCCTCTTGCTCCCAGCTCCTCACACTCACACCACAAACTGCATTGAGCTCCTTTTTTTAAAACCCAGGTGCCCTGATTAGCCTGCTTTAATTGATTCTAGCAGCTTCTTAATTGTCTCCAGGTGTCCTAATTAGCCTGCCTGCCTTAACTGGTTCTAGCAGGTTCCTGATTACTCTAGTGCAGCCCCTGCTCTGGTCACTCAGGGAACAGAAAACTACTCATCCAGTGACCAGTATATTTGCCCTCTACCAGACTCCTGTACCCCACTGGTCTCGGTCTGTCACACTTGCTAAAGCTTTAAAAAGTTTTTCTATAAAAGAAGCGACATACATAGGAGTGTGTGTGGGATATAAAAACCTGTTTGGGATGTCCTGCATAATTTATTAGTGATTCAGGATGACTTCTGCATGATAATAGGTGGTGTTCTTAAACCACTGTTCCTGAAGTTCTTTTGAAGAAAGAAAGAAAGAAAGAAAGAAAGAAAGAAAGAAAGAAAGAAAGAAAGCCTAATGGTTGTGGAGAAAAGCTTAAAAACGTGAACCCTAATGCTCAAATACAAACAGGCAAATAGAACCAAAAATCCATTTTTTTAAATCTCATGATTAAACAATCTCACAATTTTGGGATTCTGGTTTATGATTTTTGAATGTTTGGGGTTGGCGATACTCAATACTGCCATATCAAATTCCTGTTTAGCAGATCACACCATCATATATGTTATGTAGACATAATACAGTCCTGCAGCCTTAAAATTCCAACTACTCCTGCAAGAGATTTCTTGGCTCTGCAGGATGAATGTCAATGAATAACACTGACTTCCACACCCTTCTTGTAGGAGGCATTGTAAGACTCCAAGGGTGAAATCCTGGCCCCACTTAAGTTAATGGGAATTCTGTCATTAAGTTCACGGGGTCTGGAGTTCAAGACTGTATATACGCAGACACAAATACACAATTTTTTGTCTATTATAATAAGGCAAAAATCATCCACAATGTCCCAAAATTAAAAGATGATACAATCTTTTTGCTCTCAAGTTTGCCAAAAAGATTATGTTAAAAATTAATTACCGACAAATCCTATTCCAGACAGTGGTGACGTTCAGAATTTTACTTAGCAATACTACTACATAGGCTATGTCTACACTTAAAATACTACAGCGGCACAACTGCAGTGCTTCCATGTAGACATGTACCACCGTGACGGAAGGGGTACTCCCATTGCTGTAGTAAATCCATCTTCTCAAGAGGTGGCAACTAGGTTGAATTCTTCCATTGACCTAGAGCTGTCTAGTCTGGGATTTAGGTTGGCTTAACAGTGTTGCACAGGAATTGTGGATTTTTCATACCCTTGAGCGACATAACTGGATAGATTTAATTTTCTAGTATAGACCAGCCATTAGTAATTACATACCCCCTTTCATCTGAGGATCTCAAAAGCACTTTACAAACATTAACTAATTTAGTCTTACAACACCCAAATATTAATTAGGATCATTTTGTACATGAGGGAAACTGACACCCAGAAGAGTCACGCAACGAGTTAAAAAAAACAGAGCCAGCAGAAGAATTCAGGTTTCCTGAATCCAAGTCAAGTGTTCAAGACACAAGGACATGCTCCTTCCCATTTCTACATAAATGTCAACCAACACACAGGAGAGATTTCTTAAATGGAAATAAAACTAAATTCCTTAATTAAAATATAAGGGTTTAACCTTATAGATTCAGAATGTACAGTGTTAAGGTAGGTTTTTTTGTTGCGCTCTCTGTGCTTGGCATTGTACTCTTACTGCCTAGAAGGCAACAATAAGTGTTAATGACATTTACCCCTTCTAATAAGAGTCATTCACACTTCACTGTTATTCTTTGTTATTGCTTAGGACAAGCACTAGTACCTCATTGAAAGATCAGTGCTGCAAGGGGAAAAAGTCCCCCTGAGATCCCTTAGACTTCAAGAAAAGCATTAAATCAACTGATGCTAGATAGATGACAAGTTTGAGTCTCTGAGGGCTTTCCTGACTCCTAAGTCTCCGTGGTCCTAGGTTTCATACTGCCTGAAGCCAGCTCTGACACATAGGCAATCAAAACTACCCCCAAATTTCAAGATAAGGGCAGTAGGTGTCTAAATTGGGGAAAGTCTAACTATTTAACTGGCATGGTTTGGAAGGATCCAAATACTAAGTACTCTCTAATTGAGCTAATCTCAGTTGATATGTGGCTGACTGGGTAATGCACTGACCCTTTCACCTCCAAGACCACAATTTGAATTCAGCCAGAAGTCATCAGGAGACAGATATACTGGTCTTTAGTGAGCAGAGGCACTAAACTTAGTACTACGGTGGGGGATGGAAGGGGGGAGGGAGAGAATGCTGATCTCTGTGGTTCTGGGTGCAGAGACTGCACAGCTATTCTCACTAATATAAGGTGTTTAAAAAAAAAAAAAAAAAAAAAAGATCCTTGCACTGCTCACATGGAACTTGGGCATTGGCATTAACCCCTGCCTTTTGACCCCAAATACAGCAAGAGTCAGAGCTCCTCAATGTAGCCAAGTGAACTTCATGGAGAATCTGATCTGATGACTGATTCAAATGAGCGTGTTCAGTGAGAAGAGTGATTCTCTGGCGCAGGAGAGGAGGATAACACTGGACATGCCCACAGATTATCCCATTTTATTTATTTTAAAACAATCATTTAAGGTTTATGATCACAAAGAGTTATTGGAATTTCTGAAAGATGAAAATTGTTTTCTCCTTTGCTTACCTGCCAAGACCCAAGTTCACTTGATGGCATCACTCACACCTTAAGAAGCAAAGAGACTGAAGTAAAATGCGCCTCCCCCCTCTTCGCTCTGTTTTAGGTGTTTGTGATTTCATCAATTGTTGCATAAGAAATAGAACCATTAATTTAGTTCTTGGCAGCTAAAGAGCTTTTCGGCTCAGTTTAAAAAGAAGCACACATGGTTCTGGTGTATGCCTGACAGACCTTCAGTAACAGGCATTTCCACGCTCTGTGCCCAGCTGTGTGAAACCATGTGTCAGTCAGTGGGATGACTGTGTGCTCCGTACCACTGCTTCCGCTTGCCCCAATATTGTAAACAACCAGGACTGCTTCTCTGGTAAAAGAAACATACATCTACAGAGTCTCTTTTTGCTTTTGCCAGCCATGCAATAGTTGCCTTTGCCACCCTGAGGTATCTGAGATAGTCTAGTTATTTCTTGTTCTCAGATACCACTGGTTGGCAACTGCATAAAGGTTGACTATTTCCTAGCAACCACTATATATGAGCATTACATACACCACTGTTGATCAGTTGGGATTAGTCAGCCCTCTGCTTCATTGCAAGAGACAAGTCACAGAGCACCAGCACACAGTATTTTCCCGCTTCACACATTCTGAAAACCTAAATTGTCTTTGCATGTTTTCCATGCCTCTACTGTCATGCAACCTGACTTGGTGACACATTCAGAAGTGCCTATGAACTCTTGGCCTCTCTCCCATTCTTATCCTGTTCAGGTAGCATATAAGCGTGAATGGGTGTGATAAAAGTTAAAAAGTCACATCATCAGGACAGGTTTCAGAGTAGCAGCTGTGTTAGTCTGTATCCGCAAAAAGAACAGGAGTACTTGTGGCACCTTAGAGACTAACAAATTTATTAAAGCATAAGCTTTCGTGGACTACAGCCCACTTCTTCGGATGCATATAGAGTGAAACATATATTGAGGAGATATATATCATCAGGACAGTTGGGAGTGGTGCTACAGAGTCGAAGGTACCAAAAGCAGCATGATAGGAAGGTAAGTGCAGATACACACACAAATTTTGAAAGCATTGCACACTGGAGTCAGAGCAACACTGCTGTCCTCCTACACAACACTGCTTCCCTGTGGCTCAAGAGCTGTGTGATGGCTCGGAATCTTTGTGCTTTCCTGCCCCTTCTCAGTCCTTAAAGTTTATTTGAACTTTTCAGCTGAGAGTGTAGGTGATATTCACTGCTGGCTTAGAACAGCTGAAATGAATACAAAAGAGAAAGGAGCACAGTAGTGGCCCTTTATTTCATGCAAATGAGGGGAGTCACTTTAAGCTGGCTCGTGGAAAAGAAGAAACTCTTCCAGCTGATCATAACCATGGATTTTAAGAGGCAGGTGCTGTGGGTGGAATGGAAAACTCAGGAGGTGAATGGCATATGTAAACTGCCCAGCCCCACGCTTTGGGCGGGGGCCCTGCAGGACGTCATGGGTGGTCCCAGAAGTGATGGATTCATCATTTCCGCCCAGGGACGGCCCTGGGGCCCAGAATTTCTGTCAGTTGGCCTAGTATAATGTGATAAAGAGGAGGGAGTGGTGAAGGAAGGGAAGTTGAACAGGGATGAGGCTCAAGGAGGGATGGAGGAGGAGAAAGGGAGTTGGGAGAAAAGGACAACAGAGGGAGTAAGTGGGACTGGAAAGAGAAAAGCAAGAGGAAGAAAAAGAGGGACTGAAAGCAAGAAATAAGCAGCATGTACAGTAGTCAATTTACGTTTCATTCACACAGATGCTCTGAAAACTGCCAGGGTTTGGGGGTCTTGGCAGAGAGAAGTTAAACAGAGAGAACACTTGAGCAAAGGAGCAAAAGTGAATATAATGAAACAACAAATAAGAGAAGGAAAATACAGAGCAGAATATACTGCGCAAACCTGAAAAAAGGCAGAATTAATAAAGCCATAAATGAAAGGTAACTCCCTTCCACCTTCAAATAATTTAAATATCAGTGGCAATTATTAACTGAACATGGAAAGGTGATGAAATGACTGGGCTAGGAGGTGGAAGTCTGGGTTCTATTCCACATTCTGCACCAGACTTTCTTGGGTAAGCCTCCTAACTTAAGAACAAAAGAACATAACATAAGAACGGCCATACTGGGTCAAACCAAAGGTCCATCTAGCCCAGTATCCTGTCTTCCGACAGTGGCCAATGCCAAGTGCTTCAGAGGGAATAAACAGACCAGGTAACCATCAAGTGACCCATCCCCTGTTGCATATTCCTAGGTTCTGGCAAACAGAGACTAGACACCATACCTGCCCATTTTGGCTAATAGCAATTGATGGACCTATCCTTCATGAATTTATCTAGTTCTTTTTTGAACTCTATTATAGTTTTGGCCTTCACCACATCATCTGGCAAAGAGTTCCACAGGTTGACTGTGCGTTGTGTGAAGAAATACTTCCTTTTGTTTCTTTTAATCTGCTGCCTATTAAGCTTCTTGATGCCTCATTTTTTCAATCTGTAACAAGGGGATAATGCTCACCTACCTCACAGGGATGTGGCAAGGCTAAATTAATGAATGCCTGTAAGCTGCTCTGAGATCCTCAGATGGAATTTGCTAAACAATTGCAAAGTATTCATTAATAAAGATAGTTTGATGTTAAATACACTTAGAAAAAGAGACAGCCAGACTTAGATGGGAGAAAGAACCCTTTGTTAAATGCAGAGAGACCCAACATACATGAAATACATTTTCTTTGTACTCATGGTAGGTAATTGTCAGCTGTCATTTTGTTGCATCTTCTTACAATCTATCTGAAAGAAAAGCAGAAGAATTTTCTCTGACTGAAATGGATACAACTATTTTTGGCTTGTTACCCATGTCACCATTAGATTGCAAAAATCCTCTTGGTTTAATTATTTTCATCATCATAAACAATGTGTTGTAGGTATTATCCAATTAGATGGAATCTTGTTGTGATGAAATGCTTGTCTTGGGACTGCAATTTCACATGACTTATGATTGTTATTAATGGATAGTGTTGAGTTTAAGAAGGTATGTTACCATTACCACACATATCCTTAGCCCAACTGATATCTCCAAAGTGCTCTTTTTTTGCTAGTGATGCTTATGTGTTGAGTGGAGATTCTTCAGGAAACTGCTTACATAAACCCAGGAATGTCTTGCACTTATGCTTGATAGCAAAAACACGAGCATCTTAGGCCTGGTCTAAACAATTGCAGCATCGTAGCTGTGCCACCGCAGGAACTGTAGTGTACAAATATCCTTAGCTAGGCACCGTGTTATTCTAACAGATCGTAATAGACAGGAAAGCTGAGATGCAGACATGCACTCTGCTCAAGGAGGGTAATGCTTTCTATCCTGAACTTCACTACCAATGCTTTATTGTAAGCTGCCATAGGCAAATCCGATTGTGAGCAATATTTACTTCTAAGGATAGTTAAAGAATGTCCATAGCCACATCAGGTTAGTGATTATGCAGGGGACTGGAAAGAAAAGGAGAAAAACACATTACAGTTCTTTGGTCTCTCCTCAAACACCTGTACCTACTCTCGATGCAAAAATGGGTCAAAAGAACAATCCATTTCCCTGCTGACTCTGATATGGATGTGGGTACACTTCAGAGATTTAAAAAAATATATATTTCAAAACGGAGTTTAAAAAAACACTACACCATGGAGTATAGAGCATGTCCAACTTGACTGAGTTAGGGTGCAGTTATCATCAGAAAAGTGTCCGCGGAAAAACAACAATCTTATTTGACTCCCTCTGTGTATTCAGCTGACTTCAGTGACTATTACAAGTGTTTATCTCTTTGTAGTCTGGTTAGCCCTGCAGAGCCATCACAGAAATGGGAGACTGAGCTGGAGTCTTTTCTGGGTCATGCAGCAGCAGTGGAATTCTTAACAAAATGCCTATGGTAGGATTTTTGCAGATGGTATGTGAGCAGGAAAGCATAAAGAATACCTAGACTCTAATCCTGGCCACTAACTTGATGTCTGTGCCTTAACTTCCCCATCTGTATTGTGATGCTGCAAGTATTAATTGCTCATGAAAGGCTTTTAAAAGTACTGAATTGTTATGAACAACAACATAAAAACATTATTTGTAAAGGATCATCATCTACAACCCTTATTCACATTAAGCAATTCTTTATGGCCCAATTGAAATCAATGGAAGTTGAGCCAGAGTAAGGGTGCCAGAATCTGAACCAGCATATTTAAATTGGATGACAGAAGAACTCACTGACACAAAAATGGATTCACATTGCACTTTCTCAGTGAGAAGACCTACAGTTCAGTACCAGAATAGTAGAATAAATAAAACAAATTCATTTCTTTTGGTAGACAACAGGTTAACAGCCGGAAAAACTAAAGCCCTTTTTTTGTCCACAGAATGGATATAGCCCAGACAGTTTCCCTTCCCTGGGATCACACTCTAGGAATGAAAGAATAGTTTAGTCTCCCACATTACTTCTGCTGAGATTGCTTATCAGATTGTCAACCAGTGTCAATTATGATGTGTACACCTGTGCACCAGGGACTAGATAAAGACCACCATTCACTGTGCACTGGCCATTGAACAACTTACAGGTGTTAATGACTTTCCCCCATTATCGACCTTGCCTAGATTCTAACCCTGGTGAAAGACTATCACATTACCAACGCCCTGAGTTGCCTATTGTGCTCAGTGTTGTATCATTATAATGGTCCATTAAGGGTTTGGCTGAATGATGCAACAAGTCATTCCATAAGCACAAAAAATGTTACCCGTCCAAGTTACTTTTTAAATTCACTATTAAAGACAAAATCCTTGAGCAGCCAAAAGCCAGGGGAATCACACCTGTGTGGAAGACAAACATACACCAGCACAGCCCTGCTGTCTGACTTGCTTACCACTGGCTGGGTTAGGTGTGCCTCTCCTGTTCCTCTGTAAATTGTTCTGGAATATGGGTGGTTGGGAATTTTCCCTGAAAATTTTATTGATGGCAATCTGTGGGAAAGCTTTGATTGTACTCATTTTTTAAAAATTTCCATTGGGACAATAAAAACATTACAGTTCATATCAGCTCAGGTTAACACAACCAAAACATTTTAGTTTCTTGAACCAAATGGATCCATTTAGTTTCAGGTCAGTTTGACATTAGTCTGTGTTTGCCTGAGCTGCCATGATGTCTCATAGGTTTTTCTAGTTCAGGTGCCTCATGCTTCCATTCTCCTTTTTGAGTCGGGCTCCCTAGCTGTTACTACATCTCACACAGTGCTCTATGGTCTTCCCTATCTTTGAGTCACTGTGGTGCATTATGGGAATCATTTTACCAAGGTGCACCATAGGATGCACCTTGTTGTTCAGGTGAGGAACCCAATCCATAGAGGTAAATGGAGGCATGAGGCACCTGCACTACAACTTCCACCAGACTCCACGGCAGCTTGGGGGAACACAGACTAATGTCAAATCAAGCCAAGCAAAATATTTTGTTTTGATTTGTTGAACTGAACTGAAATATTTCAGTTCAGGAATGTTGAAATGTTTGGTGTTGACTGGAAACATCTAAACAAAGCATTTCAACATTTCCGAATCAAAGTTTTTCACAACTCACTGTTCCGTGAAAGTTTCCAGTATTTTGACTTTTTATCCTCATTCAGGACAAAAACAAACGTTGAAATATCAGAATTTCTACATTGGATGGAAACCAGCTCTATGGAATTTGTATTCAGGACTAGGTGCATGGAGATCTGCAATGGCCACTGCTGCTGAGATTCCCCTTCATTACGGACCTAGACTATGGATAGGATGATGGTAGCAAACAATGTCATGTTAGTCCTGTGATTTTTTTTTTCTTCTTTTGGTGGATTTAGTTAGGAAGGGATCAGCTACTTGGAAAGAAAAGTAAAGGGAGAAGGGACCCGGATGGGAAGGGAGGTGAGGGAGGACAAGGCAGGGAAGAAGAGGTTCAGAGGGGCAGGTGTGCAGTAAAACTGAGGTGAAGAGACTGTGAGGGAGAAGGTTGAAGGAAACAGCCAATCATCACAGGGCAGAGACAGTTCAGCCAAAACTGTTGTAAGTTCTCAGAATATCTGAATGTTTGTGCCTGGAAGCTTCCCCAGCTGCGCCTATCCACGGAAGTCTCTGACTAGTTACTATCTGCAAATTTCCCCCAAGGTCACAAGGCAGGGGGAGGGGAAGAACACCTGGGTCCTAGTTTCCCCTATGTGATAGGGGAGTGGCTGAAATCAGCTAACTTCCTGAAAACATGACAAGTTTTTGCTATGTAGATCCAAGCACATTGGCTGTGTACATACATATGGGAAAATTCTGAGCAAGTGAATACACTAGGTTATAACAGAAATGAATTTGCATGCAAAAGGAAGAAAGGCCTTGTAGCCACAGCACTGGACTGGCGCTCAGGAGATCTGGGTTCAGTTCCCCATTCTGCCACAGACTCCATGTGTGAATTCTGACAATTAATTTTAGGCCTCTGTCTCCCCATCAGTAACATGAGGCTAATAATACTTCCATACCCAGCTTTTTGTATGGAAAAACAGAGTAATATCTGGGAAGTGCTCAAGTTCTACAGTGATGACCCTCACAGAAAAACCTACACACTATAATATTCACTATTGTAAACTCAAAGTGCCGGTGGCTAGGGTACCACATGTTCCCATACAGAATCTACCTTACACCAGCCTCCTCCACTAAAGAAAAAGTTACTTGCAATGTATTTATTTAAAAACCAAAACATAAATGCTAATGTTAGGTAGCAAAGATTCTGATCACATTCCTTCAGGTTTCACTGAACATGTTTTATGAACTCTCTTTTCCCCCATATACTTTGTTTTCTAGCGTTAATACAAACAAAATTAGAGAGCTAAACGAATAGACAGACTTGACTAAGTCTCTTGCAGTACGTCTTCATCTGCCCAGTAACACAATCTACAGCCAATTGCAAACCAAGTCAATATGTGGTAAGACTTTAACAGCCGCCCTTAACTCGCCTCAATAATTATTCTCTTTAACTGACATAATATTCAATATACTGTTGTTGAGTGCAATAATGGTAAAATTGATGCCTTGAGGGCTACAATACGATTGAGTTTTAGCCAGATAAACTGACCTCTACCCTAATGGTGTATTATAGGGTTTTACACCATTCAGACGCACAGTGTGACTGTTTATAATCCTCTATATAATTATATTACATTCCATTCTTGCATATCTTCAGATGATTCCAACAGATAATTGCCTGATTCTGCAACACTTAAATGAGCAGTCTCACTGATTTCAGTGAGATTCTTCTTGCCTGCAAGGGTTACTGAATCGGATCCGAGGCTTGCAATGTTGTTTCCGACCCTATATTTATCTTGATTTTATCATATGGTTGAAAACGAACAGTTTGTCTCTAAATAGGAAGCAAGCTTGTCATCTGGAACCATCTGGATACTAGGATTTTTCCACCCTTTTTAAACAACAATCTTCAGAATCCAGGAATTTAAAATGTAATGCAAAGCATACAGGGCATCACTAAAAAATATCCATATTCTGTCAATAATACAAGCCACCTATTAGCAACTACAGCATGTAACAAGACACAGCGCATTCATGTTTTCTGAAAAGATCAATTCTAATTTCTGAAACTGGGTTACAATCATAGCAGATTATATTTTACCTGTAGACACCTGTAAAATTTAGCTTTAAAAAAAATCCATAAAGAATGCTAAAATAATCTAAAAAACTTGCCTTTTTTTTCTTTGCTTTTTGTCTACAATGCAGAACTGTTTACGATGACAATCTTTTAGAAGGAGTTTTAAGATAATTTCTTTGAAAACGTGATCTATCAAGGACTGTGTAATTATGTGCAGGCTAATGAGCTTCCTCTACAGAAAGGATGTTGCATGAAACAGGCAATAAAAGAAATACGCATTGAAAGTTCCTTTGGGCAGGGACAAAGACTCCTCTGTGTTCTGTACCATGCCAAGTATGTTATTTGTGCCTAAATAAATTAATAAAATAAATACAAAAATGCAATAATAGTAATCTTCAAAATCAAGGTTGGCTCATTTGGGTATGTCCAAATTATGGGCTTGAATCTGTAAGGTGCTGAGCGCACTCAACTCCCATGGAAGCCCGTAGCAATGTAGGGCACTCAGCACCATGCGGTATAGGACACGAGATCTAAAATCCCCTTTTGAACAGTTAGCATAATAAATCATCTTGGAAGCTAACGGGTGCCATGTTTTAATGCAGGTGACTGGGTGAAGATTAAAGGAAATGCCATTTTTTGTGACTAAATCAAGCTGTTACAATTTTACAAAAGGAATGGGTTTATAAACCTGTAAGAGTACATGTAAAAACTCAAAGGTTAGCTTTTAACCATGAATTTATATCAGGAATATGGCTTTTTAATATACTATAGGATAGTTGTCCTCCCTCAAAAATAAATGAGTGAAGGAAGGAAAGAGCAACTGCACTCGACTTCAGATTATAGAAGTTGAGTGGTAGCCCCTGAAAACATGCCAGTTGCCTTAGTATCTAAATAAGGCTTGCAGCTAAGTAACCTCAGTATTTGCAGTATTCAAGGTATTTCCTACACTAAGTGTAGGGAAGTAAAAGGGAATACTGTGGATAGGAATCTGTACCTTAGGTAAACTAGCAAGTTTTATATACTGTACCACAGTCAAGGTACAACATGTCAAGTACATCTCACAGTTATTTACCCTAAAGATCCACAGTTAAAAGGACAGACTTTTAGTAAAAAGCATGTTGGGTGCACAACTGTTAGTAACTTTAACATACAAAATAATGGTCAGCCAAACAATTTTTACTACATGCTTTAAACCTCTTCTTACCTGAAGGATGTAGCCCCGCACGTAGTCCCGAAGCGTCCAGCCTAAGCCATGCAGGATGTGCAGCACCTCTTCCTGCTTCAATACACTGAAGAGTCGGTCCAGCAGTATCTTCAGTCTCACAGGCACAGCCTGGGTACCATAGAGCATCAGGCTGCTGATGTCAAACACTACGTTGGACTGCACAATCTCCACTTGGGTAGGGTGGTACAGATGCTGAGTGCTAAGCTTGTCCAAAGCTGACAGATACAGGTTGGGTAAGAGTAGACACAGAGATGGGAAAAGAGGAAAATAAAAGTAAGATTATTAAAGCATATCAAATATTCTGTCAAAGTGAGTCTTACCTAAACACAAAGTGTATCTTCTTTACTACAGACTAGAGACAGTAAGCAATAAGCTCAAACATTCAAGAGTTTCCTTTAATCTTTCATGCTTAAGTTTTTGGTGCCCTGCTGGTTTTCAAAGGTATTGAGCGCTTGCAGCTCCCATTAACTTCAATTGGAGTTCTGGGCACACACACAATCTCTGAAGAATTGGGCCCTCAGTATCTCACATTGGGGTGACCAGAAATGGATGCACCCAAATGAATGATTTGAGCCTTAATCTACAGAAAATAGAATCCACTGCCATGTTTTAAAAATTGCTGCTGTGCATAATCGTAAACTGGAGTAATCAATTTACTGCTAATTGAACTAGCTGCTAGCAAACATAGCCAATTCAATTCAACTTACCTCTTTTGTATGAATTTTATGATCAAATATATTAATAACTTAAAGAAGTGGGGAAGGTGAGGTTTGCAGGAGATTTGAGCTTTATTTTTGGTTTGCTGGGAGGAGCATCTAGTAATTCTTTATCCCCTTATGTAATGTTTAATGTGATGGAATTACATATGGCATCATACATTTCAGCATATACCACTATTTGCTCTCAATTTTTTTTCCAGTTTATGGATTCTATCACAGAACCTAAATTTCCAGACCATTTGTTTTAAACAGAACTTTTTGAGCTTTTAAAATAATGTTTTAGGGGTTCCTCCTCCTGCACTTTGGTTTCTTCTTGGATTCACTGGAGAGTTCATGTACTCTTGATAAATTGCTTTCTTACATCGAGATTGTATAGGCCCTTATCATTTACCTGCTGGCTTTATTCAACATATTTACTCCAAGGAATATTTTTGTCAGAGTGTTCTGGTTTCCTTATACTTCATTTCTTCCAACTGATTTGTCTGATCTTCCCTATTCTAGTGGTTAAAGCTACTTTGAATAAATAGCTTTAAATGTAAATTTAATGTTCATGAAAGATAAGGGATTGACAAACTTGGGGATTGAAGTCCTATGTCTCTTCACAGGGCATTTATATTGCAGAAATGTGAAGGGCAGGATTCTGTCTGTTATTCTTCCAACACTCTTCAACTATTTGGCCTTATGATGAACAGCTGATTTAGAACCTAATAAACAGGCTAGATTAAAATCTGAAGAGCTCAAATAACCCAAAATGTTTTTGTTCTTGTCCATGGTATTGTTACTAAGATGGTTACATTGTTAGTACTGTAATGGATATATCAAAGTACTTCATTAAGGGAAAAAAGAACCTAGAAAATTGAAATTTTTGAATATGTGTATGTATTTGTGGTAGGGGGTGTTGACATGTATGTGCCTCGATAGTGGGTAAGGAAAATAATGGAATCTATTTTTAGTCACATAACAATGGGTATTTGGAATGGAAGAGCAAGATTTGAATACATTAATAACATATTAATAATAGTCATAGCACCTCTCTCTCATCCAAGAATCTCCAAACATTTACACAATGATTTAAGCCTCACAACGCCCTTCTGAAGCAAGTTTTGACTACTCTGGTATTACCAGCCTCATTGTTACAGACTGGGAAACTGAGACATAGAAAGGTTAAGTGCCCTAAGATCACACAAATCCACATCATTGCCAACAATAGAACTTGTCTCATTAGTCTCTGTCATGTGCTTTAACCACTGCATCATACTCCTCTTCTAGGGGTGAGCATGGTGCTTTTTGTTAAATAAAATAGTTTAATTTAAAAATGTATACAGGGAGGGTAAGTACTTGCCTCTAAAAAGTTTGGTGGAATGGCTCAGGGGTTTAAGGTGCTACTTCCAAATTGACCCAGGTCAGTAGTGATTGAAAGTTGTTTTCTTCTAATGACTGTATGGGGACTATGCGAAAAAGTGTGGTGGTCTTGGTATTGCTCCTAGTCGAAAACTACCCATTTTACAAAACCACCACCACATTTGACACCAAAAGCCTTTGCAGAGAGGCCAGGGATGGAATAGACAAGAAGAGGAGAAAGTAACAAGTGGTCCTTCCAGAGGACTGAAGCACACGGCAAAACACTGGGTAAGAGCTTTCACAACCTACACTGTACTTATCCTGTGGTCAAAAAGAGGGCTTCAGTCTCCAGGGCTCTCAATCTAGCACCAAATTCACATAGAGTGGTTTAATTTTTTTTTAACAAGTTTACCACTGGAGCCCTAGTTAGGATCTTAAAACTGGATGAGGAGTTAGTTCTGAATTTGTCTACATTTCACCAAAACCATCTTCAACTTGGAATTGGGGTCTTATACTGCAAATTATAGTAACCACAAATAGAGACACTGAGTTCCAATTTTTTTAAGCACAAGTCAGGATGGTGCATTCAAATGCGTAATTTATAACAAAAAAGGCATGTATTTTTCCATGGGTGTGTCACAAGAGTGTTCAGAGAGTATAGGCAAACACCACACTACAGACTGAAATGAAATACAGGAATGGGGAGAGGAAGGAAATGCATTTGTGCCAGCAAAAGGCATAAGAAAGTTTGTGGCCAACAGCTGGAATTTTTGTGGCTCATTAATTAATGGAACTACTTTTCACTGCACTCAAGTACAGAACTAAATAATGTAGAGAATGCAACCTTTCACCATTATTTATAATGTACAAAATTATATTATATTTGTTTAGAAAAAGACTATAAAAATGTTCAAGTAAGAACAAAAAAAGGAACAGTAACAAGGAAAAATACTGCACTGTGTCTGCTTCTGCCCGTACATTCTGAGAATACACAAAGAAGCGTGAGAGAAACACCGGGATGTATTTGAAAAGATTCTTTGGAGAGCACTTAAGTGACTATTCCCTAAATCATTATTGAACCAATTTCAGTGCTCCAGCCTGGTGTGAAGGGGGCATTTTATTGTTATCTTTCAGATAAGCCATAAAATAAAACATCTGAGAACATATAGTTAATAAAGATCCCGTGGCTCTTTATGTAAAGAGGAGGATGTTCATTTCCATGTCCTGGAAAAATTTCAATTTGGGTAATAATATTCTGCCTCCCTGAATTTCCGCTCTAATTTCAACTGGATATGGCTTTCTTCTTTACTTCCTGTCCTAAACTGTTCTCTAGTGATGTTATGTGCTGATGAACAGCTACTGCATTTTACCTCAGAGAGTCTGCATCTCAAAGGTGAGTAAATTTATTCTTGTGGGTAGTATGCATAAGAAAGTTTGTTAAGTGCTTTGGGATCCCCATGATGAAAGACACTATCTATAAATATATCATATCTGAAAAATGACATAAGCAGATGTTTCCTTATTAAAAGGCAATGATGATTGACATGTCATAAAAATACACACTTTGAGTCATTTCTGGCCCAACTGAAGTTAATACCCATACTCCTAAAGATTTCAGTGGGATCAAGATTTCACCCAGAAAAGCCAAAACACTTAATGCTCATGTTACTTTTCAAAAAACACACATACTCTTTTAAAAAGCCATGTGTGTTTGTTTTGGGTTCAGTATATTAAGTTTAGGTGCTAAGACTAGGAAGCACCATCCCATTTTGGCACCCCTTTTTAGTGGCTGATGTTGCCCCCATCTCCTGGTACTCCCCACCTCTGGATGAGTTGATATATATACAGGGAAAAGAGGTCTAATGAATATTAAACCACATACTTTGCAAGTAAAGTTGTCAACATTTTTGTGGAATGGCCTGTAAAAGGCCCTGGTGCTTTACTAGAACAACACACAGTGGAATAATATTTTTGAGGAGTATTATTTCTAAATTTAAAATGTTCATTTCAGGAATTATAATTAGAGAAAAAAGGAGCCAAATAAATTTTCTTTAAAGACCAAAGAAATATTAACTTGTTAATTAATTGTATGCAGTGTTATTGTAGCCGTGTTGGTATGAGGATATTAGAGAGACAAGGTGGGTGAGGTAGTATCTTTTATTGGATCAACTTTGGTTGGTGAGAGAGACAAGCTTTTGAGCTACTCAGAGAAGAGTTCTATGTAGCTCTTTCACCAACAGAAGTTGGTCCAATAAAAGATATTACCTCATCCATCTTGCCTCACTTGTTAATTCTTATAAGAACGGGGAATCTCTTCTCTCTTCCCTCAGCTCTTTGAGTTATCGAGTATCATTGCTCCTGCTTATGGTCTGTCTGTGTTTCTGTTATCAACCCTGTTTTTGAATAGTTTATATTATTTTTAGGGCCTGATCAGAGCTGGCGTTAGCCTTGTTGGGTGGGAAGGTGAAACAACTCTTCACTGCCCACACATATACCTGACTCCTGTCCCCTGTGATTACACCACTGTGTACAAGGAAGCACTGAGGATTAGCAGGAAAGCTAGTAAAATGATTCTTTGAGATAACTCTTGTGAAACTGACTCATGTATATACAAAGCATGTGCCCCTTTTTTTCAGGTTCCATCCAAGCTCCTGCTGCAGGAGAAGCACAGTCCAACTGCTTATGCTGGGATCTGTGCACAGCTACCAACACTTACAGTTTTGCAAGGGAGAATTGCCCAAATAACCTGCGAGATTTGGAGTTTGCTAGCATCCCAGCTTCTGGAGGGTCGCATGTATTCTATTAAATTTTAGAGTGTGTCACTACTGCTAAAAGCAATGAGCTCGATTAATTTCATGAGTGCTAACAGAATCCAGGAAGAAGAAAGTCCAGCAATTCCAAGAGTCAGAGCAACACAATTTGAAAACAAACATCCTCCAGTGGAGCATGGGGAAGATGGGGACAGAGATGGCAGATGCAAGGAACTACAAGGTACTCAGCACTTTTGAAAATCAGGCCAGTTATTTAAAGTACCTAAATACAAACTGAGGGAACTAACATTAGGAATCAATTTTTGAAGTTCTTGGCCAAATGTGTTTTACTCATCTATACCATCAATTCTGTGCACAAGTGATGGTGAAAAAAACTGCACAGAAAAGTGTGCAATGCAAGTTGTGCACACACAAACGGAGGCTGGGTCTGAACTCCTTTTGAAAATTTGGCTTATATGTACTTTACTATATAATACCAACAAACAAATTCCTATAGATATTAATGAGACAATGCAAACTATGATTCAAATTGTAAATGGGCTCTTTGGAATTGAGACAATGTCAGTCTTTTCACATTACCATTTGTAGTGTTCTTACTATGCAAAATTTCAGCCAATGGATTAGCCTGTACATGTGTATTAAGTATTCTATGCCAAAAGCTTTGGACCCAGTTATAATTTATCAATGGACAAACTTTAATGTTCCATTTGTGGGTTGGTTTGTTTTTTTTAACTGTAGTAAAAAATGGGGAAAAAATCTGCTTTTCCATTTACATTTTATTGGTTTTGAGGGACCCTATGCAATTCAAAGGAAATTAAATACAAAAAGTATATTAAAATAATATAAAATGACTTGTTCGATTTATCAAAAGCCAGAGAACACAGAGTAAGACTTTCACTTCATCCATACCTCAGCCAGTTATGCTGAGGCCCAGCTACACAAGACCTCTCACTGACCTGGGACCCCTCCCATACCAAAATACATAAGGTGAGTTCAGGCTGAAGTGGAAATCTTACCTCTGAATATATTCCCCTCTCTCTCTCTCTCTCTCTCTCTCACACACACACACACACACACACACACACACACACACTGTATATTTAAAGTCTCACATCCATTTTTGAATAAACTTTGAATGAGATTTGTCTTGGTTCAATATAAAAGAATTACAAACCTGCTAGTTTTAATGAGAATTATACTTTTAAATACACATATTATTTGCTAATCTCCAGATTCTAGCAGAATATTTAGGAACTCCGGAGTGGGGAAAGCAGATCTAGTAAAAGTCTATGTCTCCAAAAAGATCAAGACTTTCCAGTAGACTAGTACAATGCCTCACAGCTAAAATTTTGCATAGTAAGAATACTACACATTTTAGCATGAAAATATTATTGATTAAAATAGTTCTTATTCCCATTTCCATCTTAAATTTAGATTGAACAGGTTTTCTATTTATTATATTTCCTGAAGCCCCAACACCACCCCACCCAACCTACCAGACGTGCACACAACACATGCACAAATTTAAAAATAATTTTTTCTGTTTTATGCTGCTGGTTTTACCATAGGTGTAACTCCCACATTAAACTGCTGTGTTTCCATGACTAGCAGAGTGAGTCACACTTCAGGGAGCCTTGCAACAAATGGGAGATTTTTATTTATTTATTTTAAAATGAGCTGAGCCACTTTCTGAAACAACAAAACTTGGCAGGTAGGTTAAATATACAAGACCCATATGGCAAGGCTCCATAACACTGTTGCAACACAGTGCGCAGAACAACCAACACGGGATGAGCAAACAGAGCATTATTAGTGGCAATTTCCACATACAGTAGTGTGTAGTACAGTTAGCTTTACATTTACTTGAATGAATGGTGAAAATGAATGGCTGCACATTTTTTGGAGTTCAGATCTATTTTTTTCCAATCACCAATCCACCAACCTATACAAAAGTAAGACACCTCTTAAAGGAGGGAATACAGCACATGAATAAATAATTTGCTGAAGGGGCGGGCAAACTACAGCAATCCTAGCGGAGTATCCTCCCTCTGGAACAAATTTTAATAATACCTGCCATTCGGCACAACACTGCATTTCAAAGGTGAAAAATTTGCTCTTCAAAAGTGTCTTCCTTAGTCAGGAACAGAAGGTGCACATAGGCAAGATATTCAGCAATATCCAGAGAAGGGTATAAATGCTCTCAGAGGCCGTGAAATCTCCCCATACACCCTTCAGTTCAAACAGTGAGAGAACATGAACATTTAGGGTGGAGAGATGACATCCTGATACAGTGCAAACAAAGTACGAGGCATGAAATGGCATCCTTTGGCTATCTTCATTTCACCCCATTCTCATTGCTGTCCCAATTTAATCTACTTTTAGGAGACATTCACTCAGTCACGGTAGATTTTAAAACATTGTGGAGGGGGAGTGAGGATAGCATTTTCTGATCTGGGAGCAAGAGCAACTTTTCCTTTGGAGTTTTACAGTACTTAAGAACTAGCAATGGAAGCCATTTGCCAAATTCATTTAGTCTCTGACAGAGGGACACATATGTGATCTCTTAATTTACAGCTTGCATGTACAGATGTTCACACTTAGTTAAAGGTTTCTTAATAGCTTTTTAAAAATAAAAGTGTGTTCATCATGGGTGTTTTATACATACCCAAACAATACAGCTAAGCTGACAAATGCCTCTTCATGCCTCACCATGCCTCTTGAATGACCAAAAAAAAAAAAAAAAAGAGAGAAAGAAAAAAGCAGACTGCATTTCAGTTGCATGTACACAGAATAAACGTTATTTAAAAAGTCTGAATGAAATCTTTCATTAATTTCTCTCTCTATGATCGGATTCCAAGTTGAAAAATTTAGATTGCTACTAGGTTTATGTAGCCGAAAGCAGAACCACCGTTTGTTCACAGACGTTGCTTTGCTGTCTGCTATTTTTTTTATCCCTTTGCAAAACTTTGAACCCCATCCAGCTTTGACACACTGCCTCTTCAGTTAATAACTATCAAGTTTCCCCTTGTCTCCTGTCTACTTTTCTTTGAGGCAATTGCGTACTCAGCACCCCGAGATAATAACACACATCTATAAGATAAAAGCAATGGCATTAATGTAATTGTCTGCCTTTCTCTCTTTAGCCTAATCTTTTTTTTCCTTCAGTTTTGACTGCCTGTGTGACACCTGTTTTTGTCTCCTCTGATCCTACGACAGGTTTTCCGCTGACAAGGTTTTTGCCTGACAGAGATTCTGCCAGACAAGAACATAATAAAATATGAAGAACTGCTTGTCAGAGTTTCTGCCAATGCTCACATGAAATAGGGGGGAAAAAAATCCTGACTTTTTTTTTTTTAAGGGGCCCTGTGATGGTCGCTTTTGGCCTGTCAGGAAAACAGCCTCCCAGGCCAATTCCTGCAAGCCAAACAGGTGTTTTCTTTTATGTTTTATATATATATGTTTTTTCACCAATAGTGGAAGAAAAAGTTTTCCCTAAATTATTGCCTGTGATATGAAGGTTAGAAGCAACTTTGACTGTTTGGAGATACTCGATGAGAGGGGATATTTTTTAAACTCAGTAGTGAACCTTAAAAGAAAATTAAATTAAAAAAAATCAGTTCTTTTTTCTTGTTGATGTCTGGTATGATCAAAGGGACTTAACTGCTAGGAGAGATAGGGGAGCCTCAGTCTCTGTTCCCAGAGTAAAATACAGACTATTAAACATTCTCAGGGTGGGCAGGCTGTCTAAGTGAAAAACCAGGACACCTGTCACTGAGGGCCGGGGACGGTTAGGGAGGTTTACATGGGGGTGGGGGTGGGGGGTAAAGAGAGAGAGGAGTGAAGCAGGGAGAGAGACAAGAGAACCCAGTGCTCCCTTTCCTCCTCCTCTTCAAAAGCAAATCCCTCTTACTCTTTTCCTGCCACCATATGAATTTGAGATTCTATGTGGAGGAAGACTGAAGCAAAGAGGGAGATCTCCTTGGAGTGCCATGTGTGGGCAGGGATGAGCAGGTGTCAACATGTGACATGCCAGGTCAGGATGGTCCTCGTGGAATGTATGCATTCAGCCAGCAGCCTAGTTGGCCAGAGTCTGCAGGTTACAAAATCAGGACAGCACTGTTCTGTTTTTTTTTAACTGATAGGGACAGACCATGAGAATAGGGACACAGTTATCTTAATGCATTAGTATAACTGTCTGACCTGGCAGAGATGGCCACTTCTGACCCGCACATGGGTCTACATTTAAAAAAAATTATTGTTGAGGATTACAGTTTGTAACAGAAGTTACTCATTTCATGCACCTAGGTTCCTTTGACTACCATTCATCTTTCATCTTTCCTCCCTCTGCCTACTTGCCAAACATCTATGCCTCCTCCATACCCATCCTGAAGCATCCCTCCATCTACACTACAATGGGATTGAGGCCCAGCTGTATTAGTGTTGGAAGATTTATTATATATTCTTGCATGCAAGCAAGTTTGGATTAAGAGACTGAATTTGGAGCTTCCCAAGCTTCATTGTGTCACATTACATAATTTGTCTGGGAGATGCTAATCTTTAAATTAGCCTTAACATTGTAATGAAACATATATCACCTATAAAAAAAAAACACCCACTTGGGTGGAGTGGAAAAGTATCATTTTGTAAGGCTGCCTTAAGAAGGCAAGCAGGACTTTGTTCTGCAAATTAAGACCACAGTGGAGTTTAAGGCTGATAATCCCCAAATCACTATTGCTGCATGAGCCTGAGATGGCCAGCAGGCTGCCAGCAATCACCAGTTGGTACAAGTGTCATTCTGTTTCAAACATTACAAAGGAGCTGAAGCTAACCAATGTAACCATGCAATTGTACACTTAACTAGGTAACTATACCTAAGGCCCAATCCTGCCAAGTGCCTCCTGAGAGCTGTTGGGCACCCTCAAATTCCCACGGAGACCCTTCTGCCCTGATATCAGCGGTAGCTGAAGATGTTCAGCCCTTGTAATATCAGGCCATGCGCAGGGCCGGCTCCAGGGTTTTTGCCGCCCCAAGCGGCGGGGGGAAGCCGCGATCGCAATCGGCGGCACTTCGGTGGCAGCTCCACTGCGTTGCTTTCTTCTTCGGAGGCAGGCTCTTCCTTTCGAGAGGGACCAACCGCCGAATTGCCGCACGTGCCGCCCCTTCCCCTTGGCCGCCCCAAGCACCTGCTTGCTGTGCTGGTGCCTGGAGCCGGCCCTGGCCATGTGACTAGTATTACCCTTTTTAACATCACTCTTTCCCACCCCCCACAACTAAAGAAGACACTTGTGGGTGATTGCCATAAAGTTCATGTACTGTGACCATTTCACATAGCTCCAGTTTAAATACACTTCAGCAAATTTGACTGCAATCAATTAGAATGTAATTAGAGAAGTCTTTCAGGGGTTTAAGTGTATTCTTTCCAGAATACATTTTCTGTTTCTGAAATCCGGATGGGAATGGGATAAAAAACTGGGGGGCGGGGGGGAGTCTGCTAAATTAATCTGGAGTAAATTTCCTCATAACTTGATAGCTTGAGTCAAAGTTCTTCCTACTAAGTAAAGGTAACACAATGTTTTTCCCATCCAGTGATTGTCACATGCACAATATAAAAAGCAGAGGTAAAGTTACCCAAGGCCTCATCATTACATTGGAACATCTGAAAGCAATATGCAATTTTTATTCTCGCCATCAAATCCTTCTCCCTGTTTTAACCTTGCGCTGTTAGATTGAATGGAGTGGTTGAGTTTGTTTTGTTTGTGTTCTGCTTAACCTGGTGAACTCTAGTTAATTAAGATGTTCCTATAAACAATTAAGCGTCTTTTAGGATCGTTAGCAAGATATAAAATTTATGATGTAATAAAATGTAATAAACTGGTAAAGGGGCTAGCCCACCGCAGCCCTTCATGTGCAGCGGGATCAGTGTTACGGGTTTCATTCATTTAAAATTCAGGTAACCGTGACCGCTTGTTACGAAAGTGCACAAATTGACAGCCACAGCTCAGTTGATACTTCTGCTCTGAAGTTCCACAGTACTGGTCCTATGAAGCTCAAAATCCAGCAGACAGTCCCAACCAATCTGCTGCTCCTGTTCATTCAAAGACTCAAGCCACATCTTCCTCAATGGTCATATAGTTAACCCCTACTTCACTGAGCATGTTCAAGGATGCCACAGGCTTTCATGCAAAGAAGAAACTGAACTGGGAGCTGCTACTGTCCCTTAATAGAGGAATTTCCATGAAAGCAAAATTATCCTTCATTATGCTTCATTAACACAATTAAATTACTAATATTTTTGCACTGTCCCCATATTTTTAAAGCCCACCAGGAGTTGGTAAGTTCAAACAGAAAAATTTTCTCCTTACCAGGAGTGCTGCAACAGTATAGTGAGGAAGCTGAGAGCCATTGAACCAAACTGCAAACCCGGTATATGATGGAAACCACTTCAAGCCAGCACCCTTAGTTATAGCTCCCATGCCCCTTACTGGTTTCTCTTCTCTAAAAGGGAAGGACCAGCTGTTGAAGACTTTCTTAACTCTCATCACTGGAGGAAAATCTATGTAGGCTTGTTTATCTCTAGATGGAGGCTAGTTTGTAAATGTAACTGTAATAATATAATTTAACAAATGGGCAAGTAATTATAATGTCTTGCATTTCTACAACCACTTCCATCTAAACATCTCAAAATGCTTTACAGTTAGTTGAGACTTCACAACTATGAAAGTGGGTATTATACCTACACCTCTACCCCGATACAACGCTGTCCTTGGGATCCAAAAAATCTTACCGCATTATAGGTGAAACCGCGTTATATCGAACTTTCTTTGATCCGCCGGAGTGCGCAGCCCCTCCCACCCGGAGTGCTGCTTTACCGCATTATATCCGAATTCATGTTATATCGGGTCGCATTATATTGGGAAGAGGTGTGTTTTGCAGACAGGAACTCCGAGGCACAGGGAAATGAAAATGACTTAATCAGGATCACACAATGCATCAGTAGCGGAACTAAAAATGAACGCTATGGGCCAAATGCTGCTCTAACATTACACTTGGGGGGTTGGGGTGAGGAGGAGCAGAGAATTTGGTGCTGGACTTCTGAATTTCTGTCCCTTGCATTCACCGAAACATCTCACAGTGATATTTCAGTATTGGAGCAGGTGATTCTTGCCCGGAATTTGTGAGGACTCTGTATGATCCATTTGTATTTACACTCTACTGACATATTTACAAGCACACAAAACCGGAGGAAAAAGGCTAATACATTGTGTGGTTTGTTTACGTGGATACTTTCTTTTAAAGCACAACAACTGTAAGCTGAGGAGCAAGGAAACAAACTGAACAAATACATGGTCCTCCCAGGTCAAACTGAGAAGGGACCACTGATTTTAGGCAAAAACAACTAGAACAAAAAGAAAATGATAGATTAAAGAGACTTTGCCCAGGGAGGTACAGGAACCTGGCTGTCTGTTGGGAACCTCAGCAGCAGTTAAATCCGGTCTAGGGCTGGATTAACATTATTTTCATTTTAAAGTCACTTTAACAACCATGAAGACTAAGGGCTGGTCAACACTAACCCCCCAGTTCGAACTAAGATATGCAACTTTAGCTACGTGAATAACGTAGGTGAAGTCGAAGTACCTTAGTTCGAACTACAAAGTACTTACCGCAGGTCCACACACGGCAGGCAGGCTTCCCCGTTGACTCGGCGTACTCCTCTCGCGGAGCAGGAGTACCGGTGTCGACGGCGAGCACTTCCGGGATCGATTTATCGCGTCTAGACAAGACGCGATAAATCGATCTCAGAAGATCGATTGCTTACCGCCGAACCCGGAGGTAAGTATAGACGTATCCTTAGTTTTTGGTCTTCATAACCAGATGCAGAAGTAACTAAGAGCTAAAGAAATTCCTTTACAAAGATGTTTGTGGAAAAGTCCTATATAATTGAAGAGGGAACCAATAGGTTTCTATACCCACTTAATATGAATTTACTCTGAAAACCTATACAATTTAATTGAAAATGAGTTTTTTATGAGCATCTTAAGTATTCTACAGCAAGATTATGATTCTCTATTAAATTCTACAAGATGGTTAAAAAATATAGAAAGATATTCTATTCAAGTCTACCTACAGTGTGCACACACACAGCTCTCCCCTCCCTCCAAATTGCAATCCATGCCAATTTTTAGCCAGAGGCTTATACCTGTGACCTCCTTTGGTTTTGGGCCAGAGCTGAGCTCTGGCTTTGCAAATGTAATACTCCAGATTTCTGTCACTCAACAGCTTTGGACTGAGATAAATGTAATAACACAGAAAGATTTTTAATTTAACATAACACTTTTTTCCCCCCATGCAGCTCATGTTAAAAGTCCTAAACCTCCCCACATTAAACCACATTCTCATAGAGACTTGTACAAAGAGTCTGGTTAGGGAGAGATGAAATTTCTAAAATTTTCAGTACCTGATAGGACAATAACATCTCTCCCCCCATCCTTTTCCCTTTCTCTCTCTCTCCCCACCATTCCCTTACCTGACAACTTTACAAATTACCATATAGAAATGGCTGCTCAGCCATTCGGAATGAACAAGAAGTCATAGTCATGTCATGCATGTGAACGTACGATAGAGCCTCTCTGCTGCTTGGTGGGGGTCATTGTTTTGATTGTTGGTCTCATTTACAGCAAGTTAGTGTGTGCATTATACAAAAACTTGACAGCGGAAAACTATTTCTCCGGCAAGATTAAAGTGTAACCCACATAGTGAGACTGGGTATTAATACTCGCTGGATGGCACCTTTTCAACCAAAAGGAGTAATGGCTATGCACTATGTGCTGCAAAACTCCAGTCAATTTCTGTTTCATTAAATCCACCAAGGAATTTGAGCTCAGATTTATTAGAGAAAAGGTCTGGCCAGCACCCAGCTTAGAGAAGAGGTCATGTGAAGTTCAGAGGACAGGTATAGCTCAGAGAGACCCTAGAGCACAGTGTCTAGAATAAAAGGCCCTGCCCAGAGCTGCCCTGTTCTGCATACACCAAGGAAAAGACCTGGCACAGTTTATTAGAGAGCTAAGGGCCAACTTATTGATCTGAGAAAAAGTCCACTTTTGCACAGGGAAACAAACAAACAAAAATATTCACAGGATACTTAATTGCCCTCAACAGCTCGATTCCAAGAATAGTGTGAAATTTAACTAGCTCAAGAATATTAATAGTTGCACAATATATCAAGAACGGGTCTGTATCTGACATCAAAGTGAGTTTAGATTGGTGACCAATTTATGGGAAACACAAGAAACTATTTTTGATTATATGACCATTTTTCAGCCAGTGTGACAGTGAATTCAGAGGTTTAATAAACATACAATAAAACTGACAATAGTGAAGTCTGATACAGTGGAACTCCATTTGTAGTGAAACAGAATGAAAGTCCTGACTAGTTTCAGCACACTGCGATATGCAAAACATGTTTCTTCTTATTGTGAAATTGTTCTGTGGAAAAATAAAAAAATCATTTCAAGAGGGTTCACTGTACTTCCACTGATACTGTATCAGGTCAGTAATTCAGTTGGACTAGATACCACAACTGTGGTACATCTGGTGGCTTGACAGTTCATATTCTTTTATCAATGACAGATCAAGTGTACAAAATGCTGAGTCGATGTAATCACTGGGATCTTATTACTGCCTAGCATAATTCTCCTCTCTCACTGGCCTAAAGTAAGATTTTGGGGGGAGGGAGGGGAGAGAGAAACATGCATGTAAAATACCGTTACCATTATCATCATTGTTAAGGTTGAACAAGTGGATTTTTGTACCTAATTTGGTATAGTTTTAAGGCTATTTTATTAGTGTTTGTTACTTGTCACACAACCAAAATATTAGGAGAAGCAGCTACAGTGCCTACTCAAAGTATCTGATTTTTTTCTTTAAAAAATACCAAATAGCCCTGGACTACACTAAATAAAAGTGCCCACACAATTTCACTATTAAGATTTTATTTATTTATTTTGTATCTTATGGGTCATATAAAGTGACTTAAGATTTTTTTTAACCCTTGTCTGTTTTACTGCTTTAGGCCTAGGAAATGGCTTATCCAATTTAAACGATTTATTTTTTTGTTTTAGAAAATAAATCTCCATCCAAGCTGACAATACGAATGCCAAGTTTCAGCTGGAAGGGAATTAAAACAGCCCAGTTCTCTACATCCCCTAAAAAAAAAAAAGCAATCCACACAAGATACAACCAATTCCCTCTCAAGCATAGCCGGGCTAGAGCAGGGGGCTATACTCTATGCAGTTTTTGGCTTGAGCCTTAAAAACGCTGATGGTAGGATTACCACTATAGTGAAAGAGTGCAGGTCAAAACTCGATAAACTGAACTTTTGCCAACAGAAACATTTATCTTGCCACAAAAGAACCGCTTTGATGAATCTGCTCTTATATTGACATCCTTCTTTGGCACTTCTGAATAGAAAAGAATTGAACTTGTAGGAAACCTTTCCTTTCAAGAAGCGCACAGCTCGTTTTAGGTGAGGAAAGAAAAACATGAGAAAGACAATGGAAACAGGAAAAAGAAACAGGCCAGCAGTTGCTATGTGAAATAATACCACTATGGCTGTGTGCCCTTTCCTTCTTGGCCCCAGAATTCCAACTGGACAATTATTAGCATGCATTAACTCTGTGTGGATGAGTCAGGGAAAACATCAGACAATTGCAACTGAGGCCTATTTTTGACCTCTTCAGTTAATTATGATTCTGGGTAATCAAGCTTGGATATGCTTGGTACTTCTTATTGGAAACACCTATTGTTTGATAATCGAATTTAATAAAACACTACCTCATCTATCAAGGCTATGAGTGGAAATTCATTAACGAAAACCAGAAAAAAACCCTAATTAATGCAGTAGGAACTACCACTTGCATTCACTGAACATTGGTACAGTGTTTTGGGCTTAAAGGAAGTAATTTTTGAACAGTAAGATGATTCACCAATTTTAAAATCCAGGTGCAATAGTACAATGAATTAATCAGTTCCTTTTGAATGCCCCTCTCAAATTTTGGAAAGTAGCTAAAGTCAACAAATCAAGCAGACTCATCACACAGTCTTCAGGAACTAATTTATAAGCCTATGCTTTGAGTGTGCATATGCAATATACATCTGACTAGCCTTATACTGCCATAAAATGTAAATACTCTGGCTGCATCTACTTTAAAGGAGCTAAAAGAAAAGAAAATGATTTTCTGCAGGTTACATTTGTAAAGTTTACACTTTTGTTAATATCTAGCTGAACTCAACTCTTCTATTTGAAAGCACTACAGCATAGGAACAAGTGGTGTGCCCAGTGTTTATAGCATTCATCTTTCACCCTTAGTACCTGGGCCATTTCTGTTATAGGTATTGGGGTGGCCTCACACTATCTTCTAATATTCCAATTTTCAACCCATCCACTTCACAGAAAACTACCAACCAGAGAAATCAAGCCACACAGTTATGTGGAGTTCTGGTTAAAAGCAAAAAAAAACCAACCCTGGGCTACTATAGTTCAAAATAAAGTCCATGCAGCACGCCATATGATTTACAAATATTCAACATGGAGAAGTAATTTGTCTGGGCATTGGAAATAAGCCAGATAAGTCGTCTTCCCTCCCCTTTGAACAGCAGATCATTGCGTGCTGATCCTGCACAAAGCCGGATGTCTACCTGAACTACAAAGACACTGAGATGGCTGAAAGCCCCTAAGAAAGTGAATGAATCTGGTTATACTGCAAGAGCATGTATCTTGTCTGAAATTTTGGGGAACAGAAAGAAGCTGTGCCCAATTAGGAATCCAGTTCATAATTCATCTGCAAACCAATTACCTACTTCTCTGTTTTACCTTCAGTATTAGCAGTGGGCTTTATCCATTCATTACAAAGCAACACAGGAATGGATCTGAACCTGCACACTGTGACGTTCTGTACCTCAAGGGAACACCCTGCACCCTCATATGCATCCTTATAATATGATTGCGTGGTATCCAATGCAAAATTTGTCATGTTGGGTGTCTTCGGAAGACTCATGATGCACTGAGCATTGTTCTTATAGTGATGTTATAGTAATTGTTGTTACAGTAAGGTTATAGGCTATAATTTCATGTATATACTTATGAGGCTGAAAATGTGTCCTCATGGCAAAAACACCCCACGAGCAGAGGGGCAGTTCACACTTCATCAGGGCATGTATGGGACAAACCCAGCCCAGCCTCACAGGAACAAAGGACACTAGCCTAGGCAACAACAAAGGATCTGTTGGACTCTCGACTCACCCCCTTCCTTTGGTCAGTTTGAGACTGTGATGAGGTAATGTTCACCTGACTCTTAGGAGTGGAGGGGGCAAAACCAAGAGTGAAGAAAGGACATGCTAAAAGGGAGAGACGTTTGCCATGGTCTTCCTCTCTCTTCCACCTCATTCTAAAGACATCACCACCAAGCGACTGAAGCGCTGATCAAAGGGGAGAGCCTGGCTGAAGGGCAACCAGCCAGCCTGTGGTGAGAAGCATCTAAGTTTGTAAGGGCATTGAAAGTGTGAAGATCAGCTTAGAATGCATTTTGATTTTATTTCATTTGACCAAATCCGACTTGTTATGCTTTGACTTATAATCACTTAAAAATCTATCTTTGTAGTTAATACATCCGTTTGTTTATTCTACCCGAAGCAGTGCGTTTGGTTTGAAGCATGTCAGAGACTCCCCTTGGGATAACAAGCCTGGTACATATCTATTTCTTTGTTAAATTGACGAACTCATATAAGCTTGCAGTGTCCAGCGGGCATAACTGGACACTGCAAGATGGAGGTTCCTAGGACTGTGTCTGGGACCAGAGATATTGGTTGGTGTCATTCAGTTGCACACTCCAAGGACAGCTTACATGCCAGAGGCTGTGCATGAACAGCCCAGGAGTGGGGATTCTCACAGCAGGGCAGGGTAAGGCTGGCTCCCAGAGTCAAGTATTGGAGTGATCTAGCAGATATCCGGTCCGGATAACATCAGAGGGGAACGTCACACATACTCTTTTCCCTTCCAGGAATGGGCACTCTTGAAAAGCCCCCTAGAACTGCTTGCTTTTCAGTGTTGTTAAGCATTTGGACATGCTTACTTTCAGCACACACACATTTATGCATTACACAGATATGCACAAAATACATAGAAACCAAGGACATTTTAGGAGGAAGGTACTGATCTTCTCCTTCATATCTTACTGAAATAAAACAGAATTTATACAACACAACCCACTGGATGCTTGGAAAAAGTGAGAATGGAGAGTATGTTTGCTTCAGGTTTAATAGTCTGAACTGTAAGAAGGAAACTCAGACGTAAATTTATCCTGCAAAGATAGCCATCTCTCTCTTTTCTCCTGATGTTCATGAAATGATTTCAGAAGAAAATGTCTCTTTCTTATTTGTCTTCTAATTGCGTTTACTGAAACTATATTGGACATGATCAAGATACACATGGTTTGTGGTAGGTTTGTGACTGACTT